>NC_056436.1:73190470-73490470 GCF_018296145.1 Oncorhynchus tshawytscha | reverse complement strand
TTACCTTGGTAACCAGTTTAGAATAGTAATAAGGCACCTGGTGGGTTTGTGGTATATGGCCAATATACCACAGCTAAGGGCTGTATCCAAGCAGGTGTACGAGGTCATTTATTGTGCTTCAGTTGATGTCTCTACACCCCACTACCATAAACCAGGTTTGAAGTTTTAATAAAGAGGGTGTGCACTACCAGGCAGGCACTACCCCCTGTGCCATAAATGTTCAGACCTCTTGGTATAGAGGACAAGTGTAGTGCACTGTGTGTAGCCTCGGCTAATGAGAAGCTACTGCTATTTATGATGGAACATAACTTTTTCTTATAGAAAATAAACAAGATGTTGTAATATACAAAGGTCTGTTTGCAATGACCTGTACTAGTGTGTATTCTCACACAAAAGGCCATTGCAGAGGACAATAGGTATTGTTAGGCCTATATGTTGCGTTCCCTAAACCTGATACCCTTTACAGATAGATGGGCAATGCTTCCACAATAATGAATGCTCTTATCTAAGCTTTGAGGCAGATCCCCCATAGGGCCAGATCACGTATAATAAAATAAATAAACCATTATTATTGTTATGAACACACACGCACACCAGTAATAACAGCATATCAGGGGGCTGGTTGATATGCAGAAAGGGGGAAGACCCGCATTAGAACCCCCACCGGATGGCGGTATGAGGCAGTCCCTGTATGAATGTGTGCGTGGGAGTTCCTCCTTTCGCCATTCCGGGGTGTCGCCACACCACGGAGAGTACTGAGGGAGTCCTGCGAAGAGACCACCTAGTCCCCTCCAGGCCTCTTCACACCTCTCCACACCTTCATCCAGCCACACACGGTGCCCCGGCATGCCCCAGAAGACAGGTATCCGCTCATTATTCCCTCAGAGAACCGCCGCAGACCTCCCCGGCAGCACTGTTTGAAAGATTACGGAGACACCGAGGGATGCTACTGCAGCAAACGCACCCCGCACCGCGAAAATTCTCGACGTCTGCCCGAGGAACAGAAACATTTGGTTGGCCCTTGACCGAAGCCCCTGAGGATGTCCGACAGCGGTGGGAACATGAACTCCGACGATCGGCCGGTTAAAAGTACGCACAATTATATAATGATGCTTAGGCCTATGCTTTATTGTTTTTGGGCACTGGCTTTGCATTGGCTGCACTAATGTCGATATGTGATTGCATGTGTGTGCGTCCCCATGTTATTTCCCCCCAATAAAACAACAACAACACTTTAGGCTATTGGATGGTGAGTCACTGATGAAAATGCAACATTGTCGAGTTATTGATGCCAGTGATTGATGATTGACAGAAACTAAAATATGTTTTAGGCTCTGAATCCCGAGAGGATGATGTGACCTGTGCACTGTATGGAAATACCCCCTTATTTTGTATTATGGGGATGTCTCTCGGCGCGCACTGAGTAATATGGTGATGCTGCATGAGCCGCGCCTGGTGGTGGGTACATGTACTGTTCAGTCAGAGTCAGAATACCCGAGAGAGAGAGATCAGCGTCTCTTTCCAATGAAACATTTCTGGCAGTTTGACGATGACAGCTAAAGGAAGACTCAAAGGTAAAATTATCATTGTTTACATTGTGTGTTTTTCTTCATTTAGGGATCAAAGGGATGCATGTAGGCTATTAGATGTTAATTCAATTGGTAGGTGTTACAAGTTAATGCATGGAAACGTGGAAGTAACGATGTGAATATAATATGTTTTGGGACTTGCCATAGGCGACCCTGAACACGTTATGTTGAGGTCCCCTACGTTGGTCTTATCGGAGTGTTAATAGCCATGACATTGGCTGCTGTGAAAGCTCTATAACTTGGCCTACATTGTCAATATCTAGATGTATTTTTAGACAGCCAAATTTCACTCACATCGCCAGGCAATTGATTCGTTTGGTTGTTAGGATGCAATTTGCGAGGTAGAAGAGACTCGATAAGGTTCCATATGGCTTTAATATGGGAGCTCATAATGTCATCCATCCTGCACCTATGGCTGTGTTCTTATTTTTGTTTGAGTTTGAAAAGTAATATGGTCATATGTCGCTTTATTTACTTTATTTGCTCCCTCACGCCAAATTATGCTGAAAGAAATTATGTGCATCTGCACAAATTGGGTGTTTAAGGACTCACTTCCTTCCCTATCCTATATTTATAAGCGTCCCCAGATTCTTCTTCTGTCTCACTGACAGCCAAATGAGACAAAATGGAGTTTCGGAATGCTTAGTTGCGTATCAGCATATTGTGGCCTATTGCCTTCATCAAGGCAGCATATAATGCTGTTATTGCATCATTGGATTATGGAATATTTAATGTGTTTATGAACAGCGGCTTTTATGAGTGGGCGGCATCAGACGAGGTGATGGAGGTTCAGCGAGCCTTGATACACCGTTTCCACACAGATTGTCATGTTTATTGGGGTCACAACAACCCTGGCAGTGTGTGCACTTCTGCACAAAGTCACATGCGACCATATGCCTTTTTCTTCAACTGGGAGATTGTGGCGGGTTTCTGGTGTGGAAGAAAAAGGGGACGCGGGCTGATAGACACTCGGGCGGGAAAACCCGGGTATTCCGTGTAGGGTGCGTTTGCGCGCGTGCGTTTCGCTGAGTGTACGTACATGTGCATGTTAGTGTGCATGCCTGTATGTGTGTGTTTGTGTGTGTGTCTTGGAGCGCAGCTGGGCTATATTGCTCAGCTGCAATAGTGAACTAAACACAGTTTGACTCTGCACACCATACACACGTCATCTACCACAATGCCACAGTGAGAATATAATGATATAATGTGTCAGAGAGAGACAGTTAAAGCAACATAGTGAGAGACAACATTTTATATGAGGAGTGAGCCAAGAGAGGAGGAGAGCATGTGTGTAGAGCAGGCCTATAGTGAAATGAACACAGTATATAGGCACTAGGCCTATGGATGGTACAGGAGCCCAGACAGTTGATTTGTTACATCCAGAGATCGGTGTGTGTAGCCTACTGTAGATGGATTAGGGGAGCGTGGGATAGGACAGAGGGATGAGGAAGATTTGGGAGAGAAAGAGAGACAGAGAGCAGCACACTGAGCACAGCACACAGGCAGGCGAATGGAGGCACTGGACCAAGACTGAGTGTGGACAAGGTGAGGAAAGGAAAGAGAGAATGTGACAAGCACATGAAGGAGGTGAAGTAGATGAGAAGCGAGAGAGAAAGATGGAGAGATTACATGATGTAGGCTGTTGGACAGACAGAATTCCACAGGGCTATTGGATCTTCTGATCCTGTTGACTATATCCAATCTAATGGCTCATACTTGCAAATCATTCTCACCTGATTTTATACAATCCAGTGATCGTCAGTCATGGAGAACCATATGATGTGCAGGATTTTACTCCAGCCAATCACTAACACATGATTCAATGAATCAACTATCATCAAAGCCCAAGAGAAGGCATGCCTGTTGGCATTTTGAGGAGGCAGGGAAAGGACAGAAGGTTAGGATACAAGGAATCAAGGAGCTCATATTCAAAAAGAGCCAGATTGACCAATCCTAACCAACCATTGATAATTACTGTACTTCCTGGTGTCTTTCCATGGCCACACTAGCGCTCTACTCAAGGCCCACTTTCTGAGCAAAGTTGCTACTAACCCAGCAGTTTTATTTCTCTAGTGACTCATGCAATCTCTTGCAAAGGGTGCTTCAAGTTGATAGGCTATTACATTAGAGCGTTTTCAGGCTAAGAGGTTGAGCTTTTCATAGCTGTATACAATTCAGAGAACAGAAGCAGTCCTCAGAGATTGTTATTAGGTGTTTTATTAGGATCCCATTAGCTGGTGGATTAGCAGCAACTACTCTTCCTGGGGTCCACACACACAACATAAAACAGAATGTAATACAGAACATTAATAGACAAGAACAGCTTCAGGACAGAACTAAATACATTTAAAGCTAGAATCCTTAGTTGCTACATCAATTTTGGGATTTTTAAATGAATAATATATACCCATTGATTCTTGAAGAATATAACTTGTAAATGTCTCATGAGCTTAGTTCAACTGTTGTACCCCATCAGAACCCAACATATAAGCTTGTTTCACTCCAGTGTTTGTAAACAATGTAAATATTAACAAACACAAAATAGCCTCAAAACATGATGATATGATTATAGAATTTTGATACAGTATCATGGATGGTCAGTCCTTTCGTCTGTGAATTTGAGACTGGTTCCATTTCTCCAGGCCCATCCCTCAGCTTTTTACCAAAACAAAGGCTGGGTGTCCGTTTTGTTATTGTTTCAATGAAGGATTCTAGCTTTAAAATAAGAAAATATAAATGTAAAAAAAAGGTATTGTAATGGAGAATAAAAGTTCTGCAGCCTTACTTGTGTGGCAGGTAGCCTAGCGGCACATTGGACCAGTAACTGGAAGGTTGCTGTTTCGATTCCCTGAGCTGACGAGGTGAAAACTCTGTCCATGTGCCCTTGCACAAGGCTCTTTACCCTAATTGTTTCTGGATAAGAATGTCTGCTGTGAATGACTAAAACGATTGGATAAGACCATTATTCAGCACTGTCAGATCAGTGATCTGTAATGAGGTAGGAAGGAAGGAAATAAAGAGAGAAGGAGGAAAGGAAAAAGGGATGGATGAAAGGATTTTTTGTTAATGAATACAAGCATGCACACGCACACACACACACACACACACACACACACACACACACACACACACACACACACACACACACACACACACACACACACACACACACACACACACACACACACACACACACACACACACATGTACAAATAGGTACACACAAACACATCCACACACACAAACATTCACACCGCTTCTGGCATGGCTTTGGCACTACTTTGAATGTTTTCTTCTGGATTCCCATGCTGTCCTATGTGGTACCCTTGTGCCCTGTGGATGTCTGGGTGTGTGGGTGTGTGTGTGTGTGTGTGTGTGTGTGTTGATGTGTGTGTGGGTGTGTGGAACTGTGTGTATGTGGATGTGTGTATGTGTTTGTGTGGATGTGTGGATGTGTGTGAGTGTGTGCGTGTGTACAGTAAGTATATTTGTGTGTGTGAGGGGGGCTTTGTGTGAGCGTACCTTGAAAGTTTTCTCTCAGTCCTGTACTATGGCAGGACAGAGTATTTATAGCCCTTTAGAGAGACAGAGGGAGAGAGAGAGAGAGAAGGAGACAAGGAGGGAGAGAGGTAGATGTAGAGAGAGAGAAGCGGAGAGAGAGGGAGAGAAGGAGGGAGCGAGGTAAGTGGTAGAGAGTGAGAGAGGGATTGTCTAATGAGGACATGTTGTTTGGGGATAGTTTCTGTTAGTGTGTGTCTGTGCATCTGTACACAGATGGCCCTTGATGTGTGAAGCATACATTAATTACACAACTTCAACCCCCCCCATCATCAGAGATGGTAGAGACATGAACAACACACACACACACACACACACACACACACACACACACACACACACACACACACACACACACACACACACACACACACACACACACACACACACACACACACGTGCACTGTCACAACCCTCCCCATTTTCCATATTCCCCCTTCTTCTGCTCTCTTACCCTTCTCTTTCATTGCCCCATTGTTTCATCACTCTGTTCCTCACTCTTTCATTGATTTATGCAGAGACAGGCTGTAGGAAGAGCGGATCTCCTGAGGTGTGTCATATCATTCTCTGCGAGGTCCTGCAGAGGCCAACATATTCAGACAGAAACAGGTTCCTCACACTAAGACACCACAGGAAAACACAGCGATAGATTCACTAAGTGTTTGAACCAATGGCCAACGCAGAGCTGTCAGGTCTACCTACAGTACAGTAGATGTATTGATAAAAGGCACTTTTGTGTTTTTCAACTGTCTGTAATGTGGGCTATTCTCCTATAAAGCTGTTTTTACCCAACTACGCTGTACATTCTCTGTCAATCTGCCCTACTTTTTTTTATCTATCCCAATCACAGTCTCTTTCACACACCCTCACCCACACTCTCCTTTTCTCACTTGCACACTCACACACCATCACACACACTCACACACCATCACACACACTCACACACCCTCACACCATAGTAGTTTGGTGGTGGGACTAGGGCAGTAAATGGGACAGGACCTTCCTTGCATTGGTGATAGTGTGGGTTAGTTCCCTGAAGTGCTAACCCTACCGTACTGGAGCTGGAGCAGTGACCTGACCTGGTTAGCCTTTAGCTCAGTGGGCTACGGGCTGTCTCTGCCGGTGTGGAATGCCCTCAATACGTCATTGACACATGACTAGTGGGGGGCTGCAGGGCCTGGAGAAATGGTGTGTGTGTGTGGTGTGGGGTGGTGTGGGGTGGGGTGGTGTGGGGTGATTCATTAGTTTGATTTAAGATTTAAGTGATGGGGAGGTCAGGAGGTAGTAGAGGAATGTTAGACGGTGATGGATGGAAGGCAGAAAGAAACAGAAAAAAAAGGTAGCGAGAGCGAGATAGAGAGAGAGAGAAAGATAGAGCGAAAGGCCTACTTGTGAACTAGGCCATTATCTGTGTTAGTACTGGTGGGGCTCCAATGAGGTTCTGTAGATCCTGCAGAACAATACCTTTGTGTGTGTGTAAGTGTGTGTGCACACAAGTGTGTTTCTGTGATGTGGCAACTTTATCTGAATGTGTGAATTTCTGTCTCTGTATTTCTTTGGGCATGGGTGTGCATGTGTGTGCATGTGTGTGCATGTGTGTGCATGCGTGCGTGTATGTGTGTTTCTACCTCTGTGTGTGTGTGTGCATGTGTATGTGTTTTTGCCTTTGTGCCTGTGTGTGTGAGTCCTCACGTGCAGCTGGGCGCTCTTGCTGTATCTCTTCTGGTCAGTCATCCCTCTCTCCAGCAGTGCCCTAGGGGCCTTCATTATGTAAGGGAAACACCGCTGCAAAGCACAGGCCGATAACTCAGCCATACCCTGAAATAAAGCCTGCTAGACCGTCTATAACACAGACAGTACATTCACATGTACATACATGTATGCATGCACACATGCACATTGCAAAAGAAAAGGGGAGGGGAGAGGGGGAGGGGGGATATGAGACGAGAGGAGATGAGAGCAGAAGAGAGGAGATGAGAGGAGTGGAAAAGAGAAGAAAAGAGACGAGGGGAGCGGATAGGAGAAGAGAGGAGGAGAGAGGAAAGGAGGGGAGGGGAGGTGAGAGGAGAGGAGAGGAAATGAAGGGAGAGGAGAGGTGGAGAGAGGAGGTGAGAGGAGAGGAAAGGAGGTGAGAGGAGAGGAGGGGAGAGGAGGGGAGAGGAAAGGAGGGGAGGGGAGGTGAGAGGAGAGGAGAGGAAATGAGGGGAGAGGAGAGGTGGTGAGAGGAGAGGAAAGGAGGTGAGAGGAGGGGAGAGGAAAGGAAAGGAGGGGAGAGGAGGGGAGGTGAGGTGAGGAGGAGAGAGGAAAGGAGGAGAGAGGAGGGGAGGTGAGAGGAGAGGAGAGCAGAAGAGAGGAGACAAGGGGAGCGGTGTTGTTCCTGTAGATGCTGTGATGTTGTTTATTATCTCAGCCTGGTACTCTGTGGAGAGATGGTTGGAGGTAGACAAATAGATAGAGAGGAGACTAGAGGGGTGGATATGAAAAGAGAGGAGATGAGATTAGAGGAGGGGAGAGGGCAGAACAGGACAGGAGAGGAGAAGAGACGAGAGCAGAAGATAGGAGTGGAGAGGAGAAGAGGAGATAAGATTAGAGGAGAAGAGGGAAGTGGAGAGGAGGGGATAGGAGAGGAGTTGAGGGAGAGGAGGGGATAGGAGAAGAGTGGAGATGAGAGGAGACCAGATCAGAAGAGAGGAGTGGAGAGGAGAAGAGAGGAGGGGAGAGGACAGGACAGGAGAGGAGAGGAGGGAAGAGGACAGGAGAAGAGAGGAGAGGAGAGGACAGGACAGGAGAGGAGAGGAGGGAAGAGGACAGGAGAAGAGAGGAGGGGAAAGGACAGGAGAAGAGAGGAGGGAAGAGAACAGGAGAGGAGAAGAGAGGAGGGGAGAGGACAGGAGAGGAGAAGAGAGGAGGGGAGAGGACAGGAGAGGAGAAGAGAGGAGGGAAGAGGACAGGAGAGGAGGGGAGAGGACAGGAGAGGAGAAGAGAGGAGGGAAGAGGACAGGAGAAGAGAAGAGAGGAGGGAAGAGGGCAGGAGAGGAGAAGAGAGGAGGGGAGGGGAGAGGAGAGGAGAAGAGAGGAGGGGAGGGGAGAGGACAGGAGAGGAGAGGAGAGGAGAGGAGAGGACAGGACAGGAGAGGAGAGGAGGGAAGAGGACAGGAGAAGAGAGGAGGGGAAAGGACAGGAGAAGAGAGGAGGGAAGAGAACAGGAGAGGAGAAGAGAGGAGGGGAGAGGACAGGAGAGGAGAAGAGAGGAGGGAAGAGGACAGGAGAGGAGGGGAGAGGACAGGAGAGGAGAAGAGAGGAGGGAAGAGGACAGGAGAGGACGGGAGAGGACAGGAGAGGAGAAGAGAGGAGGGAAGAGGACAGGAGAAGAGAAGAGAGGAGGGAAGAGGGCAGGAGAGGAGAAGAGAGGAGGGGAGGGGAGAGGAGAAGAGAGGAGGGAAGAGGAGAGGAGAAGAGAGGAGGGAAGAGGACAGGAGAGGAGGGGAGAGGACAGGAGAGGAGAAGAGAGGAGGGAAGAGGACAGGAGAAGAGAAGAGAGGAGGGAAGAGGACAGGAGAGGAGAAGAGAGGAGGGGAGGGGAGAGGAGAAGAGAGGAGGGAAGAGGACAGGAGAAGAGAGGAGGGAAGAGGACAGGAGAGGAGAGGAGGGAAGAGGACAGGAGAGGAGAAGAGAGGAGGGGAGAGGACAGGAGAGGAGAAGAGAGGAGGGAAGAGGACAGGACAGGAGAGGAGGGAAGAGGACAGGACAGGAGAGGAGAGGAGGGAAGAGGACAGGAGAGGAGAAGAGAGGAGGGAAGAGGACAGGAGAAGAGAAGAGAGGAGGGAAGAGGACAGGAGAGGAGAAGAGAGGAGGGGAGGGGAGAGGAGAAGAGAGGAGGGAAGAGGACAGGAGAAGAGAGGAGGGAAGAGGACAGGAGAGGAGAGTAGGGAAGAGGACAGGAGAGGAGAAGAGAGGAGGGGAGAGGACAGGAGAGGAGAAGAGAGGAGGGAAGAGGACAGGAGAAGAGAGGAGGGGAGAGGACAGGAGAGGAGAAGAGAGGAGACGAGGGGAGCGGTGTTGTTCCTGTACTGGTACTGTGTGGAGAGATGGTTGGAGGTAGACAGGTAAATAGAGAGAAGACGAGAGGAAAAGAGAGGAGATGAGATTAGAGGAGAGGAGGGGAGTGTAGTTGAGAGGAGGGGGAGGAGGGGACAGGAAAAGAGAGGAGAAGAGGAGATGAGATTAGAGGAGAGGAGGGGAGATGAGAGGAGAGGAGAGGCGGGAGAAGAGTAGATGAGGGGAGATGAAAGAGAGGAGAGGAGGGGAGGGGAAAGAGAGGATATGAGATCAGAAGAGAGGAGACGTCGGGAGACGAGAGGAATGGAGAGGAGAAGAAGGGAGACGAGGGGAGCGGATAGGAGAAGAGAGGAGAGGAGAGGAAAGGAGAAGAGCTGATTAGAGGAGGGGAGTGGAGGGGATAGGAAAATCGAGGAAAAGAGAGGAGACGAAATGAGTGGAAAGGAGGGAGGAGGGGAGTGGAGGGGAGAGGAGAGACGAGAAGTGAAGAGATGAGGAGAGGAGTGGAGTTGAGAAGAGAGGAGATGAGAGGTGGGGAGAGGAGGGAGGAGGGGAGTGGAGGGGAGAGGAGAGGAGAGAAGAGAAGAGGAGAAGTGAAGAGAAGAGATGAGGAGAGGAGTGGAGTTGAGAAGAGAGGAGATGAGAGGTGGGGAGAGGAGGGAGGAAGGGAGTGGAGAGGAGAGGAGAGGAGAGGAGAGGAGAGGAGAGGAGAGGAGAGGAGAGGAGAGGAGAGGAGAGGGAGAGAGGAGAGGAGAGGAGAGGAGAGGAGAGGAGAGGAGAGGAGAAGTGAAGAGAAGAGATGAGGAGAGGAGTGGAGTTGAGAAGAGAGGAGATGAGATGTGGGGAGAGGAGGGAGGAGGGGAGTGGAGAGGAGAGGAGAGGAGAGGAGTGGAGTTGAGAAGAGAGGAGATGAGAGGTGGGGAGAGGAGGGAGGAGGGGAGTGGAGGGGAGAGGAGAGGAGGTGAGATTAGAGGAGAGGAGCTGAGAGGGTTGGAGAGGAGGTGAGATTAGAGGAGATGAGAGGGGTGGAGAGGAGGTGAGATTAGAGGAGAGGAGCTGAGAGGGTTGGAGAGGAGGTGAGATTAGAGGAGAGGAGCTGAGAGGGTTGGAGAGGAGGGGAGAGGAGAGGAAAAGAGAAGAGATGAGATTAGAGGAGCGAAGGGGAGGGTAATTGGGAGGAGGGGACAGGAAAAGAGAGGAGAAGAGAGGAGACGAGAGCAGAATAGACGGGTGGAGAGGAGAAGAGGAGATGAGATTAGAGGAGAGGAGGGGAGAAGAGAGGAGAGGCGGGAGGAGAGGAGATGAGGGGAGAAGTGGGGAGAGGAAAGAGAGGAGAGGAGAGGAGGGGAGATGAGAGGTGTGAGGAGAGGAGGTGAGGGGAGAAGTGGGGAACGGAGAGGAGAAGAAAGGAGATGAGAAGTGCTGATTAGAGGAGGGGAGTGGAGGTGATAGGAAAAGTGGGGAAAAGAGAGGAAAAGAGAGGAGACGAGATGAGTGGAGAAGAGAGGAGATGAGATTAGAGGAGAGGAGGGGAGTGGAGAGGAGGGAGGAGGGGAGGGGAGAGGAGGGGAGTGGAGAAGAGATGAGAGGTGGGGAGAGGAGGCGTGAAGCAGAAAAGAGGGGAGAGGAAAAGGATGGAAAAGAGACGAGAGGAGTGGAGAGGAGAAGAGAGGAGGGTAGATTAGAGGAGATGAGATGAGAGGGGTGGAGAGGAGGGGAGGAGGGGAGAGGAGGGTATTGTTCCTGTGGCTGCTGTGATGTTGTTTATTACCTCAGCCTGGTACTGTGTGGAGAGATGGTTGGAGGTAGACAGGTAGATAGAGAGGAGACGAGGGAGGGGAGAAGAGAAGAGAGGAGACGAGAGGAGGGGAGAGGTGTGAAGAGTAGGGGAGGGGGTAGGAGAGGAGGGGAGGGCATAGGAGGGGAGTGGAAAAGAGAGGAGGAGATGAGATTAGAGGAGTGTAGAGGAGAAGAGAGGAGAGGAGAGGAAAGGAGGGGAGAGGCAAAGAGGGGAGAGGAGAAGAGGGGAGAGGAGAGGATGTGAGAAGAGAGGAGACAATGGGATGGGATAGGATAGGAGGGGAGAGGAAAAGAGAGGAGGTGAGATTAGAGGAGAGGAGAGGAGAAAAGAGGAGGGAAAGGCAGAGGAGGGGAGAGGAGAGGAAATGAGAGGAGGAGACGAGAGGAGACAAGATTAGAGGGGAGAGGCAAAGAGGGTAGAGGAGAGGAGGGGAGAGGAGGGGAGTTGAGATGAGAGAAGGGGAGAGGAGAGAAGAGATGAGATGAGTAGAAGAGGGGAGGGGATGGGATAGGATTGGAGGGGAGAGGAGATGAGAGAAGTAGAGATGAGGGGAGTTGAGATGAGAGAAGGGGAGAGGAGAGAAGAGATGAGTAGAAGAGGGTATGGGATAGGATTGGAGGGGAGAGGAGATGAGATGAGAGAAGTAGAGAGGAGGGGAGAGGAGAGGGTGTTCCTGTATATGCTGTGATGTTGTTTATTACCTCAGCCTGTTACTGTGTGAAGAGATGGGTGGAGGTAGACAGACAGACAGACAGACAGACAGACAGACAGACAGACAGACAGACAGACAGACAGACAGACAGACAGACAGACAGACAGACAGACAGACAGACAGACAGACAGACAGACAGACAGACAGACAGACAGACAGACAGATATACGTTAACATTTTATTCTCTGGAAAACACCATTCTTAACAGTGCACCTGATAGCGGTTCCATATGTTAAACATTAAGAAAGAGAGGATGCAACAACTAGTATGGGTTTCTAATATGACTAGGATTTTGCCTTTGGCTTCTCGACAACAACAAAAAGTTGATATTTGTATTTATTATGATCCCCAATTCTCTTCCTGGAGTCCAGCAAAATTAAGGCAGTTATACAATTTTAAAAATGTACAATACATTCACAACAGATTTCACAACACACTGAGTGTGTCCCTCAGGCCCCTACTCTACTACCACATACTGTATCCACAACACAAAACCCATGTGTACGTGTGTATAGTGTATATGTTATCATGTGTATGTATAGTGTGTATGTTATCATGTGTATGTATAGTGTATATGTTATCATGTGTGTGTATGTTATCATGTGTATGTATAGTGTATATGTTATCATGTGTATGTATAGTGTATATGTTATCATGTGTATGTATAGTGTATATGTATAGTGTGTATGTATAGTGTATATGTTATCATGTGTATGTATAGTGTGTATGTTATCATGTGTATGTATAGTGTATGTTATCATGTGTATGTATAGTGTGTATGTTATCATGTGTATGTATAGTGTGTATGTTATCATGTGTATGTATAGTGTATATGTTATCATGTGTGTGTATGTTATCATGTGTATGTATAGTGTATATGTTATCATGTGTATGTATAGTGTGTATGTTATCATGTGTATGTTATCATGTGTATGTATAGTGTGTATGTTATCATGTGTATGTATAGTGTGTATGTTATCATGTGTATGTATAGTGTGTATGTTATCATGTGTTTGTATAGTGTATATGTTATCATGTGTATGTATAGTGTATATGTTATCATGTGTATGTATAGTGTGTATGTTATCATGTGTATGTATAGTGTGTATGTTATCATGTGTATGTATAGTGTGTATGTATAGTGTGTATGTTATCATGTGTATGTATAGTGTGTATGTTATCATGTGTATGTATAGTGTGTATGTTATCATGTGTGTGTATAGTGTGTATGTTATCATGTGTATGTATAGTGTATATGTTATCATGTGTGTGTATAGTGTATATGTTATCATGTGTATGTATAGTGTATATGTTATCATGTGTGTGTATAGTGTGTATGTTATCATGTGTATGTATAGTGTGTATGTTATCATGTGTATGTATAGTGTGTATGTTATCATGTGTATGTATAGTGTGTATGTTATCATGTGTATGTATAGTGTGTATGTTATCATGTGTGTGTATAGTGTATATGTTATCATGTGTATGTATAGTGTATATGTTATCATGTGTGTGTATAGTGTGTATGTTATCATGTGTATGTATAGTGTGTATGTTATCATGTGTGTGTATGTTATCATGTGTATGTATAGTGTATATGTTATCATGTGTATGTATAGTGTGTATATGTTATCATGTGTATGTATAGTGTGTATGTTATCATGTGTATGTATAGTGTGTATGTTATCATGTGTGTGTATAGTGTATATGTTATCATGTGTGTGTATAGTGTGTATGTTATCATGTGTGTGTATAGTGTGTATGTTATCATGTGTGTGTATAGTGTATATGTTATCATGTGTATGTATAGTGTGTATGTTATCATGTGTGTGTATAGTGTATATGTTATCATGTGTGTGTATAGTGTGTATGTTATCATGTGTATGTATAGTGTATATGTTATCATGTGTATGTATATGTGTATGTATGTGTATGTTATCATGTGTGTGTATGTTATCATGTGTATGTATAGTGTATATGTTATCATGTGTGTGTATGTTATCATGTGTATGTATAGTGTGTATGTATAGTGTGTATGTATAGTGTGTATGTTATCATGTGTGTGTATGTTATCATGTGTATGTATAGTGTATATGTTATCATGTGTGTGTATGTTATCATGTGTATGTATAGTGTATATGTTATCATGTGTGTGTATGTATAGTGTGTATGTTATCATGTGTATGTATAGTGTATATGTTATCATGTGTGTGTATAGTGTGTATGTTATCATGTGTGTGTATAGTGTATATGTTATCATGTGTGTGTATAGTGTGTATGTTATCATGTGTGTGTATAGTGTGTATGTTATCATGTGTATGTATAGTGTATATGTTATCATGTGTATGTATAGTGTGTATGTTATCATGTGTATGTATAGTGTGTATGTTATCATGTGTATGTATAGTGTATATGTTATCGTGTGTTTGTATGCATGTGTCTCTGCCTATGTTTGTGTTGCTTTACAGTCCCTGCTGTTCCATAAGGTGTATTTTTATCTGTTTTTTAAAATCAAATTTGACTGTTTGCATGAGTTACTTGATGCTGAATAGAGTTCCATTTAGTCATGGCTCTATGTAGTACTGTGTACCTCCCATAGTCTGTTCTGGACTTGGGGACCGTGTAGAGACCTCTAGTGGCATGTGTTGTGGGGTATACATGGGTTTCCTAGCTGTGTGCTAGTATGTCAAACAGAAAGCTCGGTGCATTCAACAATGAGACTTATATTTCCCTCACTAACTTTAAACATCAGCTATCGGAGCAGCTAACCAATCGCTGCAGCTGTACACAGCCCATCTGTAAATAGCCCACCCAATCTACCTACCTCATCCCCATATTGTTTTCATTTACTTTCTGCTCTTTTGCACACCAGTATTTCTACTTGCACATCATCATCTGCTCATCTAACACTCCAGTGTTAATCTGCTAAATTGTAATTACTTCGCTACTATGGCCTATTTATTGCCGACCTCACGCCATTTGCACACACTGTATATAGACTTTCTTTTTTTCTATTGTATTATCGACTGTACACTTGTTTATTCCATGTATAACTCTGTATTGTTGTATGTGTCGAACTGCTTTGCTTTATCTTGGCCAGGTCGTGGTTGTAAATGAGAACTTGTTCTCAACTAGCCTACCTGGTTAAATAAAGGTGAAATTAAATAAATCAATCAAAAATGTCACAAATACAAGTAGCGATGAAGTCGATCTCTCCTCCACTTTGAGCCAGGAGAGGTTGACATCCATATTATTAATGTTTGCTTTCTGTGTACATCCAAGGGCCAGCCGTGCTGCCCTGTTCTGAGCAAACTTTAGTTTTCCTAAGTCCCTCTTTTTGCCACCTGACCACAGGACTGAACTGTAGTCCAGGTGCTACAAAACAAGGGCCTGTAGGAGGATTTTAGTTACTGATGTATCAATATGTTTTGACCACGACAGTTTACAATCCAGGGTTACTCCAAGCAGTTTAGTCACCTCAACTTGCTCAATATCCACATTATTCATTACAAGATTTATTTGAGGTTTTAGTGAATGATTTGTCCCAAATTCTATGATTTTAGTTTTAGAAATATTTAGGACTAACTGATTCCTTGGCACCCACTCTGAAACTAAGTGCAGCTCTTTGTTAAGTGTTGCATTAATTTCAGTCTCTGTAGTAACTGACGTGAATAGTGAGTCATCCACATACAAAGCCAGTGGCATGTCATTCGTAACGATTGAAAAAAGTATGTTTTTACAGTCATTTTCTTAATGGGTGTGTGCTTATTAGTAACTGGAATAAGTAATTTCATAAATGTGTCAAGTGCAGCGTCTGGTTGCTCTTCATTACACACCACAGACCAGCAGCGTCTGGTTGCTCTTCATTACACACCACAGACCAGCAGCGCCTGGTTGCTCTTCATTACACACCACAGACCAGCAGCGTCTGGTTGCTCTTCATTACACACCACAGACCAGCAGCGTCTGGTTGCTCTTCATTACACACCACAGACCAGCAGCGTCTGGTTGCTCTTCATTACACACCACAGACCAGCAGCGTCTGGTTGCTCTTCATTACACACCACAGACCAGCAGCGTCTGGTTGCTCTTCATTACACACCACAGAACAGCAAATATTATTTTCATAAACAACATAGGAATCTCTACAAAACTTCCTGTATGACCTCTTATCCACTATATTAGGCCCAGACTTTGGAACTTTGTTTTTCCTAGATATGGCTACTATATTGTGATCACTACATCAGATTTAAGTCCTGTGCTGTTTGTAACTACCCTGGTAGGTTGACTGATAACCTGAACCAGATTGCAGGCACTGGTTACAGTTTGGGGCGGCAGGGTAGCCTAGTGGTTAGAGCATTGGACTAGTAACCGGAAGGTTGTAAGTTCAAATCCCCGAGCTGACAAGGTACAAATCTGTCGTTCTGCCCCTGAACAGGCAGTTAACCCACTGTTCCTAGGCCATCATTGAAAATAAGAATTTGTTCTTAACTGACTTGCCTAGTTAAATAAAGGTAAAATTAAAAAATGGAAGCTTACTCTTAAGTGAGCAGCCTGATGAAAGCCAGTCAATATTTAAATCACCCAGAAAATATACTTCTCTGTTGATATCACATACATTATCAAGCCTTTCACACATATTATCCAGATACTGACTGTTAGCACTTGGTGGTCTATAGCAGCTTCCCACAAGAATGGGCTTTAGGTGAGGCAGATGAAACTGTAGCCATATTACTTCAACAGTATTTAACACAAGATCCTCTCTAAGCTTTACAGGAATGTGGTTCTGAATAAAAACAGCCACACCTCCATCTTTGACATTTCTGTATTTTCAGTAGATGTTATAAGCATGTATTGCTACCACTGTATCAGAGGTATTATCTAAGTGAGTTTCAGAGATTGTCAGAATAAGAATGTCATCTGTTACTAGTAAATTATTGTTTTCATAAACCTTGTTTCTTAAGCTACATATGTTAACGTGGGCTATTTTGAGCACTTTTTTCTGGAATGCTTGATTGCACACAGTGGTCTTCCTACTAGGCCACACTGCCTCAGTGCTAACAGTATTACTCTGGTTCATAGGCACATGATTACTGCATACAATAGCTGTAGGATCAGCTGAGGCATTCAGGGTAGTAAGAGAGACATTAATTAGGTTACTTACATTGTGTCTGCCAGCGCCCCTGGTATAATGTATATTTGCTGAAGCATTTTATGACGACTCAGCGACACAATGGTAGGGATTAGCTGAGCTGGGATGGGTCATTGATAAGTCATTGTCTCAACCCACTGTTCCTAGGCCGTCATTGAAAATAAGAATTGGTTCTTAACTGACCTGCCTAGGTAAATAAAGGTCCAACAAAAAAAATTGGGAAACCCGTAATTTGGGCAGTTGCGGCTGTCAGTGAAAAGCATCTAAAATATGTGTGAAGATAATGTCTTGAGTATAATTTAAAATGTTGAGACAAGAAGAAGGGAAGGGGTGTGTGGTGAAGATATAGGCAAGTCTCTCAAGAATGGCTCATCTGGTCTCATGCCTCATATGCGGAATTGGAGGATTTTTTATTTTTTACATCCATTGTGAATGATAATGTATTAAAATTATAGTTCCTCAAAGTAAGAAAAATCTTTCCAACAATCCCCCCCTTGATTATCACCATTCCTCATTGTGAAAGAGCAATAGTTATAGGCCTACTGCTGCATTGGCCTATGGCTATGAGTTCCATGCACTCATATCTTTAGCCTCCAATGGATCATGGCGTATCTACGTGTCCATAAGGCAGAGGCTGGTGATCTCACATTAGTGGACTTTTAACTTTTACATTTTTATCATGTTAAGTCAGATTTTATAATTAACCACGTTACAATGATTTTGAGAAACTGTAACGGCTCTCTTCTATCTCCTCCTCTGACGAAGAGGTAGAACAAGGATCGGACCAAAATGCAGCATGGTGATGATTCATAATATATTTTAATGAAGGAAAACCTATACATGCAGAAACTACAAAAACTAACGAAATGAAATAATGAAAACCGAAACAGCATATCTGGTGAAATACAAAACACTAAGACAGGAACAATCACCCACCAAAATACACAGTGAAACCCAGGCTACCTAAATATGGTTCCCAATCAGAGACAACGAGAATCACCTGACTCTGATTGAGAACCGCCTCAGGCAGCCAAGCCTATGCTAGACACACCCCTAATCAGCCACAATCTCAATGCCTACAAAAACCCCAATACAACAACACAATAAACCCATGTCACACCCTGGCCTGAACAAATAATTAAAGAAAACACAAAATACTAAGACCAAGGCGTGACAGAAACAAGAATGTTGTTATTGAAATTAAACTGTTCCACAAAAATGTGCATATGAAAATCCTAACTGGCTGGTAGAAATGGTAGAGGAAATTGTTTCCCCAAACTTGAAACTCACACAAATTCTTTACAAAATAATTGCCTCGACATTACCATGGTCGGATTTTGCCTATAGGCCACTTTGAAACAAGGTAAGACATGCCTGATAATATGAAATAAATCATTCAAGTATCAAAAATGCATGCTGCCTTTAGCTCACATTATGGTGGTTGACGTGCTGATAGCCTGTTAGCTGCACGTGAATGGGTGGCACGCTTCAATTACCAGTTGAGAAATATTAGCTATTTTTAATCGTGCATCAAAACTGTTTTTAACACGTGATTTAATTTAGAATTGTTGCGTAAATAACGGGCCTATTAAAGCACGTTACTCCAGCAGCAACCAGCTGAGGATCTTTAGGAGAAATCCAGCTCAAAATCAAATTTGATTTGTCACATGTACGTGTTTATTAGATGTTATTGTGGGTCTGGTAACTCTAATGAACATATCCTCTGTCGCAGAGGTAACTCTGGGTCTTCCATTCCTGTGGCGGTCCTCATGAGAGCCAGTTTCATCATAGCACTTTATGGTTTTTGCGATTGCACTTGAAGACACTTTCAAAGTCCTTAAAATGTTCCGCATTGACTGACCTTCATGTCTTAAAGTGATGATGGACTGTCGTTTCTCTTTGCTTATTTGAGCTGTTCTTGCTATAATATGGACTTGGTATTTTACCAAATAGAGCTATCTTCTGTATACCCTACATATCTTGTCACAACACAAATGATTGTCTCAAACGCATTAAGAAGGAAAGAAATTCCACAAATTAACTTTTAAGAAGGCAATCCTTTTAATTGAAATGCATTCCAAGTGACTACCTCATGAAGCTGGTTGAGAGAATGCCAAGAGTGTGCAAAGCTGTCATCAAGGAAAAGGGTGGCTATTTGAAGAATCTCAAATATAAAATACATTTTGATTTGTTTAACACTTTTTTGGTTACTACATGATTTCATGTGTTATTTCATAGTATTGATGTCTTCACTATTGTTCTACAACGTAGAAAATAGTAAAAAATAAAGAAAAACCTTGAATGAGTAGGTGTTCTAAAAAATTTGACCAGTAATTTACATATGAGATGAGTAATGCAAAATATGTAAACATTATTAAAGTCACTAGTGTTACATTATTAAAGTGGCCAGTTATTCCAGGTCTATGTTTATAATGTGCTAGTGATGATTATTTAACAATATTTAACAATCTGATGGCCTTGAGAATAGAAGCTGTTTTTCAGTCTCAGTCCCAGCTTTGATGCACCTGTACTGACCTCGCCTTCTGGATGATAGCGGGGTGAACAGGCAGTGGCTCGGGTGGTTGTTGTCCTTGATGATCTTTTTGGCCTTCCAGTGACATTGGGTGCTGTAGGTGTCCTGAAGGGCAGGTAGTTTGCCCCCGGTGATGCGTTGGGCAGACCGCACCAACCTCTGGAGAGCCTTGCAGTTGCAGGCGATGCAGATGCTGTACCAGGCGGTGATACAGCCCGACAGGATGCTCTCAATTGTGCATCTGTAAAGGTTTGTGAGGGTTTTAGGTGCCAAGCCAAATTTCTTCAGCCTCCTGAGGTTGAAGAGGCACTGTTGCGCCTTCTTCACCACATTGTCTGTGTGGGTGGACCATTTCAGTTTGTCAGGGATGTATAGGCTGAGGAACATGAAGCTTTCCACCTTCTCCACTGCGGTCCCATTGATGTGGATTGGGGGATGCTCCCTTTTCTGTTTTCTGAAGTCCACAATCTGCTCCTTTGCTTTGTTGACATTGGGTGAGAGGTTATTTTCCTGGCACCAGGAAAATAGGGTGTCAGGTAAGGTAGAGGTGATATGATCCTTGACTAGTCTCTCAAAGCACTTCACGATGACAGAAGTGAGTGCTACAGGGCGATAGTAATTTAGTTCAGTTACCTTTGCTTTCTTGTGGACAGGAACAATAGTGGACATTTTGAAGCATGTTGGGACAGTAGAGTCGTGGCCAAAGTTTTTGAGAATGACACAAATATTAATTGATTAATATTGATGGCAATTTGCATATACTCCACAATGTTATGAAGAGTGATCAGATGAATTGCAATTAATTGCAAAGTCCCTCTTTGCCATGCAAATGAACTGAATCCCCAAAAACATTTCCACTGCATTTCAGCCCTGCCACAGAAGGACCAGCTGACATCATGTCAGTGATTCTCTCTTTAATACAGGTGTGAGTGTTGATGAGAACAAGGCTGGAGATCAATCGTTCATGCAGATTGAGTTGAATAACAGACTGGAAGTTTCAAAAGGAAGGTGGTGCTTGGAATCATTGTTCTTCCTCTGTCAACCATGATTACCTGCAAGGAAACACATGCCGTCATCATTGCTTGGCACAAAAAGAGCTTCACAGGCAGGGATATTGCTGCCAGTAAGATTGCACCTAAATCAACCATTTATCGGATCATCAAGAACTTCAAGGAGAGCAGTTCAATTGTTGTGAAGAAGGCTTCAGGGCGCCTGAAAGTTCAGCAAGTGCCAGGACCTTCTCCTAAAGTTGATTCAGCTGTGGGATCGGGGCACCACCAGTACAGAGCTTGCTCAGGAATGGCAGCAGGCAGGTGTGAGTGCATCTGCATGGACAGTGAGGCGAAGACTTTTGGAGGATGGCCTGGTGTCAAGAAGGGCAGCAAATAAACCACTTCTCTCCAGGAAAAACATCAGGGATAGACTGATATTCTGAAAAAGGTACAGGGATTGGACTGCTGAGGATTGGGGTAAAGTCATTTTCTCTGATGAATCCCCTTTCTGATTGTTTGGGGCATCTGGAAAAAAGCTTGTCCAGAGAAGACAAGGTGAGCGCTACCATCAGTCCTGTGTCATGCCAACAGTAAAGCATCCTGAGACCATTTATGTGTGGGGTTACTTCTCAGCCAAGGGAGTGGGCTCACTCACAATTTTGCCTAAGAACACAGCCATGAATAAAGAATGGTACCAACACATCCTCCGAGAGCAACTTCTCCCAACCATCCAGGAACAGTTTGTTGACGAACAATGCCTTTTCCAGCATGATGGAGCACCTTGCCATAAGGCAAAAGTGTTAACTAAGTGGCTCGGGGAACAAAACATCAATATTTTTGGTCCATGGCCAGGAAACTCCCCAGACCTTAATCCCATTGAGATTTTGTGGTTCTCAATCATCAAGAGGCGGGTGGACAAACAAAAACCCACAAATTCTGACAAACTCCAAGCATTGATTATGCAAGAATGGGCTGCCATCAGTCAGGATGTGGCCCAGAAGTTAATTGACAGCATGCCAGGGTGGATTGCAGAGGTCTTGAAAAAGAAGGGTCAACACTG
Source organism: Oncorhynchus tshawytscha (assembly GCF_018296145.1). Classification (NCBI taxonomy): domain Eukaryota; kingdom Metazoa; phylum Chordata; class Actinopteri; order Salmoniformes; family Salmonidae; genus Oncorhynchus; species Oncorhynchus tshawytscha. The sequence goes on along the minus strand of NC_056436.1, from coordinate 73,469,014 downwards.
CAAATACTGACTCTTTGCATCAACTTCATGTAATTGTCAACAAAAGCTTTTGACACTTAAGAAATTGTCACGACTTCCGCCGAGGTCAGTCCTTCTCCTTGTTCGGGCGGCGTTCGGCGTTTCGACGTCACTGGTCTTTTAGCCATCGCCGATCCAACTTTCAATTTCCATTTCCCACATAGCCTGGTTCCTCTCTAGGTTTCTTCCTAGGTTTTGGCCTTTCTAGGGAGTTTTTCCTAGCCACCGTGCTTCTACACCTGCATTGCTTGCTGTTTGGGGTTTTAGGCTGGGTTTCTGTACAGCACTTTGAGATATCAGCTGATGTACGAAGGGCTATGTAAATAAATTTGATTTGATTTGATTTGATTTGTTTTATCTTGTTTTCCCGCACACCTGGTTTGCATTCCCTCATTACTCGTCTTGCATATAACCTTCTGTTTCCCCCCGTGTCTGTGTGTGGAATTGTTATATGTAAATGTATGTGTACTCCAGGCTGGTTTGCGCCGGGTTATTGTAACCCGTGTGGGTTTAGTTTTCTCAGTCCCGTGTTTTGTTCGCCTCAATAAAGGGCTCCTTTTGCTCCCCATTTCTGCTCTCCTGCGCCTGACTTCCCTGCAGCCAGTTACTCACTCCTTTACAGAAATGCTTGTAATTATACTTCAGTATTCCATAGTAACATCTGACAAAAAATATCTAAAGACACTGAAGTAGCAAACTTTGTGGAAATTAGTATTTGTGTCATTCTCAAAACTTTTGGCCACGACTTTAGACTGGCCAAAATATGGCCAAATGTTTACGGACATTGAATATGTCCGTAAACACTCTAGCCAGCTGGTCTGCACATGCTCTGAAGACGCGGCTATGGATGCCGTCTAGGCTGGCAGCCTTGCGAGGGTTAACAAGCTTAAATGTCTTACTCACGTCGGCCACGGAAAGGAGAGCACACAGCGCTTGGTAGCGGGCCGCGTCGGTGGCATTGTGTTATCCTCAAAGGTGTTAAGGTGTTAAGCTTGTCCCGAAGCAAGACGTCGGTGTCTGCGACGTGGCTGGTATTCCCTTTGTAGTCCGTGATTGTCTGTAGACCCTGCTCATGTCTGAGCCGTTGAATTGCAACTCCACTTTGTCTCTATTCTGATGGTTTGCCTGTTTTATTGCGTTATGGAGGGAATGACTACACTGTTTGTATTCAACCATATTTCCAATCACCTTGCCATGGTTTAATGCGATGGTTTGCGCTTTCAGTTTTGAGCGAATTCTGCCATCTATCTACGGTTTCTGGTTAGGGTAGGTTTTAATAGTCACAATGGATACAACATCTCCATCACCTGATAAACTCAGTCACCGTATCTTGGAATTCGTCTATATTATTCTCGGAGACCCCCCCGGAACATATCCTAGTCCGCGTGATCAAAACAATCTTGAAGCGTAGATTCCGATTGGTCAGACCAGTGTTGAATAGTCCTTAGCACGGGTACTTCCTGTTTGAGTTTCTGCCTATAGGAAGGGAGGAGCAAAATGGAGTCATGATCAGATTTGCTGAAAGGAGGGCAGGGGAGGACCTTGTAGGCATCCCGGAAGTTGGAGTAATAATGGTCGAGTGTTTTAGCAGCGCGCGTACTACAGTCAATGTTTTGATAGAACTTCGGCAGCCTTTTCCTCAAAATTGCTTTGTTAAAATCCTCAGCTACAATAAATACGGCCTCAGGATATGTGGTTTCCAGTTTGCATAAAGTCCAGTGAAGTTCTTTGAGGGCCATCGTGGTATCGGCTTGAGGGGGGGTATACACGGCTGTGACTATAACCAAAGAGAATTCTCTTGGGAGATAATACGGTCGGCATTTGATTGTGAGGTATTCTAGGTCGAGTGAACAAAAGGACTTGAGTTCCTGTATGTTCTCACAGTCACACCATGAGTCGTTAATCATGAAACATACACCCCCGCCCTTCTTCTTCCCAGAGAGATATTTGTTACTGTCTGTGCGATGAACTGAGAACCCAACTGGCTGGACAGACTCAGACTGTATATCATGAGAGAGCCATGTTTCCGTGAAACAGAGTATGTTACAATCCCTGATGTCTCTCTGGAAAGAAATCCTCGCCCTGAGCTTGTCAACTTTATTATCCAGAGACTGAACATAAGCGAGTAGTATACGCTGACGCGGTCGGAGGTGTGCGCACCTCCTAAATTGAACTAGAAGACCACTCTGAGTACCTCTCCTCCACCGGCGGGGTTTTGGATCGTCCTCTGGATTCAGTCCAATTGCCCTGGGGGGTGCGAACAACGGATCCGATTCGGGAAAGTCGTATTCCTGGTCGTAATGCTGGTAGTGCTGGTGAGTTAACGCCACTGATATCCAATAGTTCTTCCCGGCAAAACAAATCTGGGCTAATAATGTAAGAAATAACACGTAAAAAAACAAATACTGCAAAGTTTCCTAAGAGCTAGAGGCACAGCAGCTTTCTCTGTCGGAGCAATTTTTTTCAATAATCTTGTCACGTGGCTAGGGTGGGTTATCTAGGTGTTTATCGTTGTCTCTGGTTGGGGATCATATTTAGGCAGCCATTTCCCCATTGTGCTTTGTGGGATCTTGACTATATATAGTTGCCTGTGAGCACTATAGCAGCTTCACGTTTCGTTTTGCATTTACTGTTTTCTTTGAGTTTCACTTCAAAATAAAGAGGATTGAACCATATCATGCTGCATCTTGGTCCACTCATTATAACGATCGTGACAAATCTCCGTATGTGATATTTGTGTTGGATAAATAAGATACATGATGACGAACAAAAATACAGGCACCAATTTAATTCCACAAAATTATGCAAATGAACCTAAAGACCGTGTTTCCATCAATTAATAAAAAGCATTATTTTGCAATGGCATTTTTGTTCTCCTGGTCATTTTGACCGGCAACAGTTTTATTTATCGGCTTTTCATTTTTTTAGCGGTCAAATTTGGCTGTTGCCGGCTAGCAGTAGCCCTGGTAGGTAGATAGGTAGGTTAGGTACGTAGGTAGGGAGTGCAAAAAGTAGTGCACTGGGCCTTTACTAGTATTAGTGGACCGATATAGCCGTCTGTAGCCCCCAAAATAAATAAATCCCCGAACATCTTCCTGCGGCTATGCAAACAGGATGCATGTTTTGGAGAAATGGTATTCTGTACAGGCTTCCTTTTTTCTTTCTGTCATTTAGGTTGGTATTGTTGAGTAACTACAATGTTGTTGATCCATCCACAGTTGTCTCCTATCACACCCATTAAACTGTAAATATTTTAAAGTCACCATTGGCCTCATGGTGAAATCCCTGAGCGGTTTCCTTCCTTTCCAGCAACTAAGTTAGGAAGGACGCCTGTATCTTTGCAGTGGAATGTAATTAATAACATCACCATGCTCAAATGGATATTCACTGTATACTTTTTATTTTTACCCATCTACCAATAGGTGCCCTTCTTTGTGAGGCATTGGAGACCTCCCTGGTCTTTGTGGTTGAATCTGTCTTTGAAATTCACTGCTTGACAGAGGGATCTTGCAGATAATTGTAGATGTGGGGTACAGAGAGGGTAGTAGTCATTCAAAAACCATGTTAAACACTATTTACTGCACACAGAGCGATTTCATGCAACTTATTATGTGACTTGTTAAGCAAATGTTTACTCCTGGACTTATTTAGGCTTTCCGTAACAAAGAAGTTGAATACTTATTGACTCAAGACATTTCAGGTTTTGATTTCTAATTAACTTGTAACAATATAATTCCACTCTGACATTATGGGGTATTGTGTGTAAGTGACAAAACATCTAAGTTTAATACATTTTAAATTCAGGCTGTTACACAACAAAATGTGGAAAAAGCCAAGGGGTGTGAATACTTCCTGAAGGCACTGTGGGTATGTACAGTGCATTCAGAAGGTATTCAGACCACTTCACTTTTTGTTACGTTACAGCCTTATTCTAAAATTTAGCAATCTACATAAAATAACCCATAACGACAATGCAAAAACAGGTTTTTAGAAGGTTTTGCAAATGTATTCAAAATAAAAAATTGAAATATCACATTTACATAAGTATTCAGGCCCTTTACTCAGTACTTTGTTGAAGCACCTTTGGCAATGATTACAGCTGCGAGTATTCTTGGGTATAACGCTTCAAGCTTGGCACACCTGTATTCTTCTCTGCAGATCCTCTCAAGCTCTGTCAGGTTGGATCAGCAGTGTCGGGCTCTGGCTGGGCCACTCAAGGACATTCAGAGACTTGTCCTGAAGCCACTCCTGCATTGTCTTGGCTGTGTGCTTAGGGTTGTCGTCCTGTTTGAAGGTGAGCCTTCACCCTAGTCTGAGGTCCTTTGTGCTCTGGAGCAGGTTTTCATCAAGGATTTCTCTGTACTTTGCTCTCTTCATCTTTCCCTCAATCCTGACTGGTCTCCCAGTCGCTCCCGCCGAAAAACATCTCCACAGCATGATGCTGCCACCACCATGCTTCACCGGTAGGGATAGTATTGGCCAGGTGTTGAGCGGTGGCTGGTTTCCTCAACACTTGACACTTGGCATTCAGGCCAAAGAGTTCAATCTTTGTTTCATCCTATTTCTCATGGTCTGAGAGACTTTAGGTGCCTTTTGGCAAACTCCAAGCAGGCTGTCATGTGCCTTTTACTGAGAAGTGGCTTCTGTCTGGCCACTCTACCATAAAGGCCTGATTGGTGGAGTGCTGCAGAGATGGTTGTCCTTCTGGAAGGTTCTCCCATCTCCACAGAGGAACTCTGGAGCTTCGTTAGAGTCACCATCGGGTTCTTGGACACCTCCCTGACCCAGGCCCTTATTCCCTGATTGATCAGTTTGGCCGGGCGGCTAGCTCTAGGAAGAGTGCCTTTCCAAATCATGTCCAATCAAATGAATTTACCACAGGTGGACTACAATGAAGTTGTAGAAATATCTGAAGGATGATCAATGGAAATAGGATGCACCTGAGCTCAATTTCGAGTCTCATAGCAAAGTGTCTGAATACTTGTGCATTTCTGTATTTTCTGTTTCACTTCGTCATTCTGAGGTATTGTGTATAAACATTTCTCTCCCTTCTACTTTTTGTCATCCTGTCCCCCCATCTTTCTCCCTTTCCCTTTTTCCTCTATCTACCCTTCCTCCTCTCTCTAGCGGTCCCCTTCCCCCTGAGCCACAGGCTCTCCATGAAGGAAGTGTTTGACTGTGAGGGGAAGCCTAGAGTAGACCTGCTAAAAGCCCACCTCACCAAGGAGGGCCGCCTGGAGGAGGTGGTGGCCCTACGCATCATCAATGAGGGGGCCGCCATCCTGTGCCAGGAGAGGACCATGCTGGATATAGAAGCCCCAGTCACAGGTGAGGAGGGAGAGGGGGAAGGAAAGGAGGAGAGTGGGGAGGAAGGAGAGGACCATGCTGGATATAGAGGTCCCAGTCACAGGTGAGGAGAGGTGAGGTATGGGAGAAGAGGTGAAAGGAGGTGGAGAGGTGAAGGGAGGGAGAGAAAAAGGGGGAGTGATGGACAATGAGAAGGGTGAGGGAGGGAGATGGGTAAGAAAAGAAAGGAAGAGAGACAAAAGCACCACACACCAAGGAAAGAGAGAGGCAAGGAGGGTTAAAGAGAGGGGGAGGTAGGGTTGAAGAGCGGGAGATGTAGTGTTAAAGAGAGGTAGGGTTAAAGAGAGGGGGAGGTAGGGTTAAAGAGAGGGGGAGGTAGGGTTGAAGAGCGGGAGATGTAGTGTTAAAGAGAGGTAGGGTTAAAGAGAGGGGGAGGTAGGGTTAAAGAGAGGGGGAGGTAGGGTTAAAGAGAGGGAGATGTAGGGTTGAAGAGAGGGGGAGGTAGGGTTAAATAGAGGGAGATGTAGGGTTGAAGAAAGGGAGATGTAGTGTTAAAGAGAGGTTGAGTTAAATAGGGGGGGAGGTAGGGTAAAGAGATGTAGTGTTAAAGAAAGGGGAGGTAGGGTTAAAGAGATGTAGTGTTAAAGAGAGGAGAGGTAGGGTTAAATAGAGAGGAGGTAGGGCTAAATAGAGAGGAGGTAGAGTTAAATAGAGGGAGAGGTAGGGTTAAATAGAGAGGATTTAGAGTTAAATAGAGGGAGAGGTAGGGTTAAAGAGAGGGGAGGTAGAGTTAAATAGATGGGGAGGTAGGGTTAAATAGAGAGGAGGTAGAGTTAAAGAGAGGGGGAGGTAGGGTTAAATAGAGAGGAGGTAGAGTTAAATAGATGGGGAGGTAGGGTTAAATAGAGAGGAGGTAGAGTTAAAGAGAGGGGGAGGTAGGGTTAAATAGAGAGGAGGTAGAGTTAAAGAGAGGGGGAGTTAGGGTTAAATAGAGAGGAGGTAGAGTTAAATAGAGAGGAGGTAGAGTTAAAGAGAGAGGAGGTAGAGTTAAATAGAGAGGAGGTAGAGTTAAAGAGAGAGGAGGTAGAGTAAAAGAGAGGGGGAGGTAGGGTTAAATAGAGAGGAGGTAGAGTTAAAGAGAGGGGGAGTTAGGGTTAAATAGAGAGGAGGTAGAGTTAAATAGAGAGGAGGTAGAGTTAAAGAGAGAGGAGGTAGAGTTAAATAGAGAGGAGGTAGAGTTAAATAGAGAGGAGGTAGAGTTAAAAAGAGAGGGGGAGGTAGGGTTAAAGAGAGAGGAGGTAGAGTTAAATAGAGAGGAGGTAGAGTTAAATAGAGAGGAGGTAGAGTTAAAGAGAGAGGAGGTAGAGTTAAATAGAGAGGAGGTAGGTAGAGTTAAATAGAGAGGAGGTAGTAGAGTTAAATAGAGGAGGAGAGAGTTAAAGAGAGCGGTAGGGTTAAATAGAGAGGAGGTAGAGTTAAAGAGGGGGAGGTAGGGTTAAATAGAGAGGAGGTAGAGTTAAATAGATGGGGAGGTAGGGTTAAATAGAGAGGAGGTAGAGTTAAAGAGAGGGGAGGTAGGGTTAAATAGAGAGGAGGTAGAGTTAAATAGATGGGGAGGTAGGGTTAAATAGAGAGGAGGTAGAGTTAAATAGATGGGGAGGTAGGGTTAAATAGAGAGGAGGTAGAGTTAAAGAGAGGGGGAGGTAGGGTTAAATAGAGAGGAGGTAGAGTTAAAGAGAGGGGGAGGGTGGGTTAAAGAGAGATTACAAGTCAAATGAATGTACATCTTCCATAATGAGTAATTGTTTCCGGCTTAATCATAACTGTTGTGCCGAATGTCACTTAATGGAATTCATCGCCTTTAGATTTTCTCAATAATAGCAGTACTTTGTCAATATCTACAAAACAATCTCCTTGCCAATAATATGTTGAACTGAATTGAATTGAGAGAGTGATGGGAAAGGGGGACGGGAGGTAGAGAGATGCTGACAGAGGAACAGAAGATGGTTTGGCAGATAAATAGAGAGAGGGACAATGAAAGGGGAGAAAGAGAGAATGGTCTTGTGCCGCTGCCTACATTAAAAATACCAGCGGAAAAGCTCTGTTTTAGTTTTGACTTGTGTATCTACTGGATAGCTTTGGTGTGTGTCTTTCTCCATGGAAACGGTAGCTGTAAGATAATTCCTTGATAGCACACATCCCACACACACAGTGAGAGAAGAGACAGTAGCTAGCTACTCTATGGTTTTCACAGTTACTGCTAGTCCCCAGAGAGAAGAGGTGGTAGGCAGGCTGGGAGGCAGGCTTCACACACAGACAGACAGCAGCCATTACGCTTCTCCCTAACGCTCTATGCTGTTTGTTCTGTAGGAACATATGACAGAAAGGAGTGAGTGTAGTGGGGGTTGTGCCACTGTCAGAGTTGGGCTTTTCTTTTACATTTTCATGGAATACACTTGAAAATTATGAGAAAGGGTTGATGTTTATCTTTCTGCTTTGTTGTCACTTCCAGAGACTGGTTGGAATATATTCAGGTTGTAATCTATTGTACGACTAGATGAAACTAAAGTATTATACTCAGGTTGGCATCTATTGTAAGACTAGATGAAACTAAAGTATTATACTCAGGTTGGCATCGATTGTAAGACTAGATGAAACTAAAGTATTATACTCAGGTTGGCATCTATTGTAAGACTAGATGAAACTAAAGTATTATACTCAGGTTGGCATCTATTGTAAGACTAGATGAAACTAAAGTATTATACTCAGGTTGGCATCTATTGTAAGACTAGATGAAACTAAAGTATTATACTCAGGTTGGCATCTATTGTAAGACTAGATGAAACTAAAGTATTATACTCAGGTTGGCATCTATTGTAAGACTAGATGAAACTAAAGTATTATACTCAGGTTGTAATCTATTGTACGACTAGATGAAACTAAAGTATTATACTCAGGTTGGCATCTATTGTAAGACTAGATGAAACTAAAGTATTATACTCAGGTTGGCATCTATTGTAAGACTAGATGAAACTAAAGTATTATACTCAGGTTGGCATCTATTGTAAGACTAGATGAAACTAAAGTATTATACTCAGGTTGTAATCTATTGTACGACTAGATGAAACTAAAGTATTATACTCAGGTTGGCATCTATTGTAAGACTAGATGAAACTAAAGTATTATACTCAGGTTGGCATCTATTGTAAGACTAGATGAAACTAAAGTATTATACTCAGGTTGGCATCTATTGTAAGACTAGATGAAACTAAAGTATTATACTCAGGTTGGCATCTATTGTAAGACTAGATGAAACTAAAGTATTATACTCAGGTTGGCATCTATTGTAAGACTAGATGAAACTAAAGTATTATACTCAGGTTGGCATCTATTGTAAGACTAGATGAAACTAAAGTATTATACTCAGGTTGGCATCTATTGTAAGACTAGATGAAACTAAAGTATTATACTCAGGTTGTAATCTATTGTACGACTAGATGAAACTAAAGTATTATACTCAGGTTGGCATCTATTGTAAGACTAGATGAAACTAAAGTATTATACTCAGGTTGGCATCTATTGTAAGACTAGATGAAACTAAAGTATTATACTCAGGTTGGCATCTATTGTAAGACTAGATGAAACTAAAGTATTATACTCAGGTTGTAATCTATTGTACGACTAGATGAAACTAAAGTATTATACTCAGGTTGGCATCTATTGTAAGACTAGATGAAACTAAAGTATTATACTCAGGTTGGCATCTATTGTAAGACTAGATGAAACTAAAGTATTATACTCAGGTTGGCATCTATTGTAAGACTAGATGAAACTAAAGTATTATACTCAGGTTGGCATCTATTGTAAGACTAGATGAAACTAAAGTATTATACTCAGGTTGGCATCTATTGTAAGACTAGATGAAACTAAAGTATTATACTCAGGTTGTAATCTATTGTACGACTAGATGAAACTAAAGTATTATACTCAGGTTGGCATCTATTGTAAGACTAGATGAAACTAAAGTATTATACTCAGGTTGGCATCTATTGTAAGACTAGATGAAACTAAAGTATTATACTCAGGTTGGCATCTATTGTAAGACTAGATGAAACTAAAGTATTATACTCAGGTTGGCATCTATTGTAAGACTAGATGAAACTAAAGTATTATACTCAGGTTGGCATCTATTGTAAGACTAGATGAAACTAAAGTATTATACTCAGGTTGTAATCTATTGTACGACTAGATGAAACTAAAGTATTATACTCAGGTTGGCATCTATTGTAAGACTAGATGAAACTAAAGTATTATACTCAGGTTGGCATCTATTGTAAGACTAGATGAAACTAAAGTATTATACTCAGGTTGGCATCTATTGTAAGACTAGATGAAACTAAAGTAATAGGAATGTGATTATGTAGAACTGAGGTTGTGTGTTTAACACTCTTGTGTTTGAGGTTGTATGTTAGTCTATTATGTCCACTTCTATGAGAGTAACGTTGTTGTTTCAGTGTGTGGAGACATCCATGGTCAGTTCTTTGACCTGATGAAGCTGTTTGAGGTGGGCGGTTCCCCCGCGACGACACGCTACCTCTTCCTAGGGGACTACGTGGACCGGGGTTACTTCAGTATTGAGGTGAGGGCACACTACAGTACCTAGTGCACACTGTCTAGTCCACACTATCTAGTGCACACTACCTAGTCCACACTATCTAGTACATACTACCTAGGGACACAATACCTACTGCATATTTCCTAGGGGCACACTATCTAGTGCACACTAGCTACTGCATACTTTCGTAGAGGCACACTACTTTCTGCATACTAGGAAGTGTTTAACCAGGTAGCTTTGAATCTAGGACTTTAAGCCTGACATCAAGTGAGTAGCTAACTGGTCATTTTTTCCTCTGAGCCGTACTGTTACTAACAAATCTTTCTGTGTCCTCTCTCTCCTCTCTCAGTGTGTGTTGTATCTGTGGTCGTTGAAAATCCTCTACCCGAAGACGTTATTTCTTCTACGGGGAAACCATGAATGTAGACACCTGACAGAATATTTCACTTTCAAAACTGAATGTGAGTATTTGCCCACTGAGCACATACTTCAATTCAAAGTATTTGACTATCCCCATAGGAGATACCTTTTTGGTTCCAGTTAGAACCCTTTTTGGTTTTAGGTAGAACCCTTTTAGGTTCCATGTAGAACCCTCTGTGGAGAGGGTTTTTCATGGAACCCAAAAGGGTTCTTCCTGGAACCTAAAGGGTTCTACTATGGGGACATTTTTGATTGTTTTATTTAACCTTTATTTAACTATGCAAGTCAGTTAAGAACAAATTCTTATTTACAATGACAGCCTACCCCGGTCAAACCCTAACCCGGATGACGCTGGGCTGTTGTGCCCCGCCCTATGGGACTCCCAACCACAGCTGTTTGTGATACAGCCTGGAAATGAACCAGGATCTGTAGTGACGCCTCTAGCACTGAGATGCAGTACTTTAGACTGCTGCGCCACTCGGGAGCCCCAACAATGTTAGGTTCTAGACAGCACTTTTTTTTCTAAGAGTGTATTCCACGTTGGTTCAACATCATTTCATTGAAATGAAGTAGAAACTTTGATTCAACCAGTGTGTGTCCAGTGGGTGTGTTCTCTTCTTGTATCCTCCCTTTCCTCCCCTCCCTTAATACTAGCGTCCTAGCTTCTCCGTTGTTCCATCTCTCTCATCCATCCTCCTCTCTGTCTCTCCCCGTCAGAGAACAGGTGATTAGAAGGAAATTAATTTGGCCCTTAATGATTGGCCCAGGGACGTAGTCTGCTGTGTGTGATTGGCCAGGGGATGAGGAGTCTAATTTCCCCTGATGCTTATGGCGAATAGTGTGCGCCCTCAATTACCATCTGCTGTGTGTGTGTGAGAGAGAGAGAGAGAGAGAGAGAGAGAGAGAGAGAGAGAGAGAGAGAGAGAGAGAGAGAGAGAGAGAGAGAGAGAGAGAGAGAGAGAGAGAGAGAGAGAGAGAAAGAGAGGGAGAGAGGGAGAGAAAGAGAGGGAGAGAGAGGGAGAGAGGGAGGGAGGCAGAATGAGAGAGGGAGAGAGAGAGAGGCTGATGAAATGGTATTGATGATCCCTCTCTACAGTAATAATCTCTCTGACAAACATATCAGATATACATATACACACACGTACTGTACACACATATACTGTACCCATATACACACACATACTGTACACACACATACTGTACCCATATACACACACGTACTGTACACACATATACTGTACCCATATACACACATGTACTGTACACACACATACTGTACAGTACACACACATACTGTACACATGTACACACACGTACTGTACACACATATACTGTACCCATATACACACACGTACTGTACACACATATACTGTACCCATATACACACACGTACTGTACACATGTACACACACATACTGTACAGTACACACACATACTGTACACATGTACACACACATACTGTACCCATATACACACACGTACTGTACCCACACATACTGTTCCCATATACACACACATACAGTACACACACACACTGTACACATGTACACACACACACATACTGTACAGTACACACACATACTGTACACATGTACCCACACATACTGTACAGTACACACACACACACATACTGTACAGTACACACACATACTGTACACATGTACCCACACATACTGTACAGTACACACACACACATACTGTACACATGTACCCACACATACTGTACAGTACACACACACACATACTGTACACATGTACCCACACATACTGTACAGTACACACACACACATACTGTACAGTACACACACATACTGTACAGTACACACACATACATACTGTACAGTACACACACACACATACTGTACACATGTACCCACACATACTGTACAGTACACACACACACATACTGTACAGTACACACACACATACTGTACAGTACACACACATACATACTGTACAGTACACACACACACATACTGTACACATGTACCCACACATACTGTACAGTACACACACACACATACTGTACAGTACACACACACACATACTGTACAGTACACACACACACATACTGTACAGTACACACACATACATACTGTACAGTACACACACATACTGTACACATGTACCCACACATACTGTACAGTACACACACACACATACTGTACACATGTACCCACACATACTGTACAGTACACACACACACATACTGTACACATGTACCCACACATACTGTACAGTACACACACACACATACTGTACAGTACACACACATACTGTACAGTACACACACATACATACTGTACAGTACACACACACACATACTGTACACATGTACCCACACATACTGTACAGTACACACACACACATACTGTACAGTACACACACACATACTGTACAGTACACACACATACATACTGTACAGTACACACACACACATACTGTACACATGTACCCACACATACTGTACAGTACACACACACACATACTGTACAGTACACACACACACATACTGTACAGTACACACACACACATACTGTACAGTACACACACATACATACTGTACAGTACACACACACACATACTGTACACATGTACCCACACATACTGTACAGTACACACACACACATACTGTACAGTACACACACATACTGTACAGTACACACACACACATACTGTACAGTACACACACATACTGTACAGTACACACACATACACAGCATAGTTTGGCTACTTCACTATGGTGTTTTGATTTTCTTTCTTTCTCTCTCCCTCTCTCCCTCTCTCTCGCTATCTCTCTCTCCCTCTCTCTCTCTCTGTTTCTCTCTCCGTCTCTCTCTCTCTGTCCCCCCCGTCCTTTCACTCCGCCCCCATCCTCTCTCTCCCCTCCCCTCCCCCTCCTCAGGTAAGATAAAGTACTCTGAGCAGGTGTATGACTCGTGTATGGATGCGTTTGACTGCTTGCCGCTGGCTGCTCTGATGAATCAGCAGTTCCTGTGTGTCCACGGAGGGCTCTCGCCAGAGATCCACACGCTCGACGACATCAAAAAGGTTCAGACACAACGCCCACTGTACTGTCAATGTTTTCTATAACACACAAACACTGTCAATGCCCTGGTTACCATGGAGATTCAACCCTTGTTTTGACTCCACTTCCTGTACAGTACATGCTGTTTCTCTCTCTCTCTCTCTCTCTCTCTCTCTCTCTCTCTCTCTCTCTCTCTCTCTCTCTCTCTCTCTCTCTCTCTCTCTGTGTGTGTTCTGGTTAACTCTTGTGTAGATAGGAATATATTGTATCTATACAGCGAATGCATCTGTTGTGCTGTCGTTGTCTCTGTAATCCAGTTGGACAGGTTCAAGGAGCCTCCAGCTTTCGGGCCCATGTGTGACCTGCTGTGGGCCGACCCACTCGAAGACTTTGGCAACGAGAAGACGCAAGAGTACTTTGGCCACAACACAGTCAGAGGCTGCTCCTACTTCTACAGGTAAACACATGTTTTAACATGACAACGCACACAGACACCAATACGGATACACACACACTCACATCTGGTGTGTCTTTAGGTGTGATATACAGGGGAACGGTGAGGAACAACGTATTGGAGGTGAGATGGAAACATGTTGTACTGGTAAACTACAAGCTGCTTCAGAGATACAACAACCAAAGACTAATTGGGATTTGTACAACAGCTGCAGAACCACACACACATATTTCAGCTTAAACCATATCCCACTGCTTTAAGGTTTCCCAGTAGGTATTCCCAGCAGTCATAGGTATAGTCATCAATATAATGCTATCCAGTCCAAACAAGTTTGTCGAAAGTTTACTGATCATTTATTTAATGATTTGTTTCTGTTTTTGTTGCTCCACTTTTTGTATCTGTATCTTGTGTGTTGAGTTGTTTGTATGTGAGTATAATGATTTTCCCCCTTGTATCTTGTGTGTTGAGTTGTTTCTATGTGAGACTAATGATTTCCCCTCCTGTATCTTGTGTGTTGAGTTGTTTCTATGTGAGACTAATGGTTTCCCCTCCTGTATCTTGTGTGTTGAGTTGTTTGTATGTGAGACTAATGATTTCCCCTCCTGTATCTTGTGTGTTGAGTTGTTTGTATGTGAGACTAATGATTTCCCCTCCTGTATCTTGTGTGTTGAGTTGTTTGTATGTGAGACTAATGATTTCCCCTCCTGTATCTTGTGTGTTGAGTTGTTTGTATGTGAGACTAATGATTTCCCCCTGTATCTTGTGTGTTGAGTTGTTTCTATGTGAGACTAATGATTTCCCCTCCTGTATCTTGTGTGTTGAGTTGTTTGTATGTGAGACTAATGATTTTTCCCCTCCCTGTATCTTGTGTGTTGAGTTGTTTGTATGTGAGACTAATGGTTTCCCCCTGTATCTTGTGTGTTGAGTTGTTTGTATGTGAGACTAATGATTTCCCCCTGTATCTTGTGTGTTGAGTTGTTTGTATGTGAGATTAATGATTTTTCCCCCTGTATATTGTGTGTTGAGTTGTTTGTATGTGAGACTAATGATTTCCCCCTGTATCTTGTGTGTTGAGTTGTTTGTATGTGAGACTAATGATTTCCCCCTGTATCTTGTGTGTTGAGTTGTTTGTATGTGAGATTAATGATTTTTCCCCCTGTATATTGTGTGTTGAGTTGTTTGTATGTGAGACTAATGATTTCCCCTCCTGTATCTTGTGTGTTGAGTTGTTTCTATGTGAGACTAATGATTTCCCCCTGTATCTTGTGTGTTGAGTTGTTTGTATGTGAGACTAATGATTTCCCCCTGTATCTTGTGTGTTGAGTTGTTTGTATGTGAGATTAATGATTTTTCCCCCTGTATATTGTGTGTTGAGTTGTTTCTATGTGAGACTAATGATTTCCCCCTGTATCTTGTGTGTTGAGTTGTTTGTATGTGAGACTAATGATTTTTCCCCTCCCTGTATCTTGTGTGTTGAGTTGTTTGTATGTGAGACTAATGGTTTCCCCCCTGTATCTTGTGTGTTGAGTTGCTTGTATGTGAGACTAATGATTTTTCCCCCCTGTATCTTGTGTGTTGAGTTGTTTCTATGTGAGACTAATGATTTCCCCCCCTGTATCTTGTGTGTTGAGTTGTTTCTATGTGAGACTAATGGTTTCCCCTCCTGTATCTTGTGTGTTGAGTTGTTTGTATGTGAGACTAATGATTTCCCCTCCTGTATCTTGTGTGTTGAGTTGTTTGTATGTGAGACTAATGATTTCCCCTCCTGTATCTTGTGTGTTGAGTTGTTTGTATGTGAGACTAATGATTTCCCCTCCTGTATCTTGTGTGTTGAGTTGTTTGTATGTGAGACTAATGATTTCCCCCCCTGTATCTTGTGTGTTGAGTTGTTTCTATGTGAGACTAATGATTTCCCCTCCTGTATCTTGTGTGTTGAGTTGTTTGTATGTGAGACTAATGATTTTTCCCCTCCCTGTATCTTGTGTGTTGAGTTGTTTGTATGTGAGACTAATGGTTTCCCCCTGTATCTTGTGTGTTGAGTTGTTTGTATGTGAGACTAATGATTTCCCCCTGTATCTTGTGTGTTGAGTTGTTTGTATGTGAGATTAATGATTTTTCCCCCTGTATATTGTGTGTTGAGTTGTTTGTATGTGAGACTAATGATTTCCCCCTGTATCTTGTGTGTTGAGTTGTTTGTATGTGAGACTAATGATTTCCCCCTGTATCTTGTGTGTTGAGTTGTTTGTATGTGAGATTAATGATTTTTCCCCCCTGTATATTGTGTGTTGAGTTGTTTGTATGTGAGACTAATGATTTCCCCTCCTGTATCTTGTGTGTTGAGTTGTTTCTATGTGAGACTAATGATTTCCCCCCCTGTATCTTGTGTGTTGAGTTGTTTGTATGTGAGACTAATGATTTTTCCCCTCCCTGTATCTTGTGTGTTGAGTTGTTTGTATGTGAGACTAATGGTTTCCCCCTGTATCTTGTGTGTTGAGTTGCTTGTATGTGAGACGAATGATTTTTCCCCCTGTATCTTGTGTGTTGAGTTGTTTCTATGTGAGACTAATGATTTCCCCCTGTATCTTGTGTGTTGAGTTGTTTCTATGTGAGACTAATGATTTCCCCCTGTATCTTGTGTGTTGAGTTGTTTGTATGTGAGATTAATGATTTTTCCCCCTGTATATTGTGTGTTGAGTTGTTTGTATGTGAGACTAATGATTCCCCCCTGTATCTTGTGTGTTGAGTTGTTTGTATGTGAGACTAATGATTTTTCCCCTCCCTGTATCTTGTGTGTTGAGTTGTTTGTATGTGAGACTAATGATTTTTCCCCTGTATCTTGTGTGTTGAGTTGTTTCTATGTGAGACTAATGGTTTCCCCCTGTATCTTGTGTGTTGAGTTGTTTCTATGTGAGTATAATGATTTCCCCCTGTATCTTGTGTGTTGAGTTGTTTCTATGTGAGTATAATGATTTCCCCTCCTGTATCTTGTGTGTTGAGTTGTTTCTATGTGAGACTAATGGTTTCCCCCTGTATCTTGTGTGTTGAGTTGTTTGTATGTGAGACTAATGATTTCCCTCCTGTATCTTGTGTGTTGAGTTGTTTCTATGTGAGACTAATGATTTCCCCCTGTATCTTGTGTGTTGAGTTGTTTCTATGTGAGTATAATGATTTCCCCCTGTATCTTGTGTGTTGAGTTGTTTCTATGTGAGACTAATGGTTTCCCCCTGTATCTTGTGTGTTGAGTTGTTTCTATGTGAGACTAATGGTTTCCCCCTGTATCTTGTGTGTTGAGTTGTTTCTATGTGAGATTAATGATTTTTCCCCCTGTATCTTGTGTGTTGAGTTGTTTGTATGTGAGACTAATGATTTTTCCCCTGTATCTTGTGTGTTGAGTTGTTTCTATGTGAGACTAATGGTTTCCCCCTGTATCTTGTGTGTTGAGTTGTTTCTATGTGAGTATAATGATTTCCCCCTGTATCTTGTGTGTTGAGTTGTTTCTATGTGAGTATAATGATTTCCCCTCCTGTATCTTGTGTGTTGAGTTGTTTGTATGTGAGACTAATGGTTTCCCCCTGTATCTTGTGTGTTGAGTTGTTTCTATGTGAGACTAATGGTTTCCCCCTGTATCTTGTGTGTTGAGTTGTTTCTATGTGAGACTAATGGTTTCCCCTCCTGTATCTTGTGTGTTGAGTTGTTTGTATGTGAGACTAATGATTCCCCCTGTATCTTGTGTGTTGAGTTGTTTGTATGTGAGACTAATGATTTTTCCCCTCCCTGTATCTTGTGTGTTGAGTTGTTTGTATGTGAGACTAATGATTTTTCCCCCTGTATCTTGTGTGTTGAGTTGTTTCTATGTGAGACTAATGGTTTCCCCCTGTATCTTGTGTGTTGAGTTGTTTCTATGTGAGACTAATGATTTCCCCCTGTATCTTGTGTGTTGAGTTGTTTGTATGTGAGACTAATGATTTTTCCCCTCCCTGTATCTTGTGTGTTGAGTTGTTTGTATGTGAGACTAATGGTTTCCCCCTGTATCTTGTGTGTTGAGTTGCTTGTATGTGAGACTAATGATTTTTCCCCCTGTATCTTGTGTGTTGAGTTGTTTCTATGTGAGACTAATGATTTCCCCCTGTATCTTGTGTGTTGAGTTGTTTCTATGTGAGACTAATGATTTCCCCCTGTATCTTGTGTGTTGAGTTGTTTGTATGTGAGATTAATGATTTTTCCCCCTGTATATTGTGTGTTGAGTTGTTTGTATGTGAGACTAATGATTTCCCCCCTGTATCTTGTGTGTTGAGTTGTTTGTATGTGAGACTAATGATTTTTCCCCTCCCTGTATCTTGTGTGTTGAGTTGTTTGTATGTGAGACTAATGATTTTTCCCCTGTATCTTGTGTGTTGAGTTGTTTCTATGTGAGACTAATGGTTTCCCCCTGTATCTTGTGTGTTGAGTTGTTTCTATGTGAGTATAATGATTTCCCCCCTGTATCTTGTGTGTTGAGTTGTTTCTATGTGAGTATAATGATTTCCCCTCCTGTATCTTGTGTGTTGAGTTGTTTCTATGTGAGACTAATGGTTTCCCCCCTGTATCTTGTGTGTTGAGTTGTTTGTATGTGAGACTAATGATTTCCCCTCCTGTATCTTGTGTGTTGAGTTGTTTCTATGTGAGACTAATGATTTCCCCCCCTGTATCTTGTGTGTTGAGTTGTTTCTATGTGAGTATAATGATTTCCCCCCTGTATCTTGTGTGTTGAGTTGTTTCTATGTGAGACTAATGGTTTCCCCCCCTGTATCTTGTGTGTTGAGTTGTTTCTATGTGAGACTAATGGTTTCCCCCTGTATCTTGTGTGTTGAGTTGTTTCTATGTGAGATTAATGATTTTTCCCCCCTGTATCTTGTGTGTTGAGTTGTTTGTATGTGAGACTAATGATTTTTCCCCCTGTATCTTGTGTGTTGAGTTGTTTCTATGTGAGACTAATGGTTTCCCCCCCTGTATCTTGTGTGTTGAGTTGTTTCTATGTGAGTATAATGATTTCCCCCCTGTATCTTGTGTGTTGAGTTGTTTCTATGTGAGTATAATGATTTCCCCTCCTGTATCTTGTGTGTTGAGTTGTTTGTATGTGAGACTAATGGTTTCCCCCCCTGTATCTTGTGTGTTGAGTTGTTTCTATGTGAGACTAATGGTTTCCCCCTGTATCTTGTGTGTTGAGTTGTTTCTATGTGAGACTAATGGTTTCCCCTCCTGTATCTTGTGTGTTGAGTTGTTTGTATGTGAGACTAATGATTTCCCCCTGTATCTTGTGTGTTGAGTTGTTTGTATGTGAGACTAATGGTTTCCCCCTGTATCTTGTGTGTTGAGTTGTTTCTATGTGAGACTAATGGTTTCCCCCCCTGTATCTTGTGTGTTGAGTTGTTTCTATGTGAGACTAATGGTTTCCCCTCCTGTATCTTGTGTGTTGAGTTGTTTGTATGTGAGACTAATGATTTTTCCCCTCCCTGTATCTTGTGTGTTGAGTTGTTTGTATGTGAGACTAATGATTTTTCCCCCTGTATCTTGTGTGTTGAGTTGTTTCTATGTGAGACTAATGGTTTCCCCCCTGTATCTTGTGTGTTGAGTTGTTTCTATGTGAGTATAATGATTTCCCCCCTGTATCTTGTGTGTTGAGTTGTTTCTATGTGAGTATAATGATTTCCCCTCCTGTATCTTGTGTGTTGAGTTGTTTCTATGTGAGACTAATGGTTTCCCCCCTGTATCTTGTGTGTTGAGTTGTTTGTATGTGAGACTAATGATTTCCCCTCCTGTATCTTGTGTGTTGAGTTGTTTCTATGTGAGACTAATGATTTCCCCCCCTGTATCTTGTGTGTTGAGTTGTTTCTATGTGAGTATAATGATTTCCCCCTGTATCTTGTGTGTTGAGTTGTTTCTATGTGAGACTAATGGTTTCCCCCTGTATCTTGTGTGTTGAGTTGTTTCTATGTGAGACTAATGGTTTCCCCCTGTATCTTGTGTGTTGAGTTGTTTCTATGTGAGATTAATGATTTTTCCCCCTGTATCTTGTGTGTTGAGTTGTTTGTATGTGAGACTAATGATTTTTCCCCTGTATCTTGTGTGTTGAGTTGTTTCTATGTGAGACTAATGGTTTCCCCCTGTATCTTGTGTGTTGAGTTGTTTCTATGTGAGTATAATGATTTCCCCCTGTATCTTGTGTGTTGAGTTGTTTCTATGTGAGTATAATGATTTCCCCTCCTGTATCTTGTGTGTTGAGTTGTTTGTATGTGAGACTAATGGTTTCCCCCTGTATCTTGTGTGTTGAGTTGTTTCTATGTGAGACTAATGGTTTCCCCCTGTATCTTGTGTGTTGAGTTGTTTCTATGTGAGACTAATGGTTTCCCCTCCTGTATCTTGTGTGTTGAGTTGTTTCTATGTGAGACTAATGGTTTCCCCCTGTATCTTGTGTGTTGAGTTGTTTCTATGTGAGACTAATGGTTTCCCCTCCTGTATCTTGTGTGTTGAGTTGTTTGTATGTGAGACTAATGGTTTCCCCCTGTATCTTGTGTGTTGAGTTGTTTCTATGTGAGACTAATGGTTTCCCCCTGTATCTTGTGTGTTGAGTTGTTTGTATGTGAGACTAATGGTTTCCCCTCCTGTATCTTGTGTGTTGAGTTGTTTCTATGTGAGACTAATGGTTTCCCCTCCTGTATCTTGTGTGTTGAGTTGTTTGTATGTGAGACTAATGGTTTCCCCCTGTATCTTGTGTGTTGAGTTGTTTCTATGTGAGACTAATGGTTTCCCCCTGTATCTTGTGTGTTGAGTTGTTTGTATGTGAGACTAATGGTTTCCCCTCCTGTATCTTGTGTGTTGAGTTGTTTCTATGTGAGACTAATGGTTTCCCCCCCTGTATCTTGTGTGTTGAGTTGTTTCTATGTGAGACTAATGGTTTCCCCCCCTGTATCTTGTGTGTTGAGTTGTTTGTATGTGAGACTAATGATTTTTCCCCCCTGTATCTTGTGTGTTTATTTGTTGTGAAGTCTCTGCACAATTGTTGTTTTCTAGGACCGAACTGAGGGAGGGTGTGGGTTCGGTATATGGGGTGATTGGGGTGGGTTGGGGTGAGTGGTTTGGAGGGAATCAAGGTGGGTGGAGGGAGGGCTTGGGATATGGTAAAGTCTTTGTACATACATTAATGTACATTTTGTAAAATTTGTATAAAAATATTAAAAAACAAAAAACATCCCACAATCCCTAGGGAGACTGCACCGTTCTGTTTCCATGACTACTGGTTACTATTGCTAGATTGGAGATTGATATTAAGACACAGTGAGGAAAAAAGAGTTTGAGAGAGATGGGGAGTGAGGGAGAAAAAAGAGATTAATAAAATGAGAGACCAGAGGATTGGAGTGATGGATAGTTGAGACTGTTGTCATAATATGGTGCTATACAATATGGAGCCTACACTAGTCTACTGAGAGGAACATACACTGCCCTCCTACTAGAGCTGGTTATGCTGTTCATTTTGGGCTCAATGATGACCCCTGGTGGTCATTCAATGTAAACTGTTTCAGAGTAGGCCTACTGTCCTAGTCTGATATAATGCAGGGTTGTTCAGAATTAAATCTGTCTCTCTCCAGTTACCCTGCAGTGTGCGAGTTTCTACAGACCAACAACTTGTTGTCAGTCATCAGAGCACATGAAGCACAAGATTCTGGGTAAGAGGAGCCCTACTTTTTCTGTGGTTATTGACAAAACAATGTGTTATTCTTCATATGGTGAGTGACATAGTGACAGTAAACTCTAACTTAATGTATTATGTTTGAAAACATTCACCTGTCCCCCACAGTGTGTGTTGATCCGGGGCTGGGATGTGGGTTATGTGTTTCGGGGCTGGGGTGTGGGTTATGTGTTTCGGGGCTGGGGATGTGGGTTATGTGTTTCGGGGCTGGGGTGTGGGTTATGTGTTTCAGGGCTGGGGATGTGGGTTATGTGTTTCGGGGCTGGGGATGTGGGTAATGTGTTTCGGGGCTGGGGTGTGGTTTATGTGTTTCGGGGCTGGGGTCTGGGTTATGTGTTTGGGGGTGGGGATGGGGGTTAAGTGTTTGGGGGGGTGTGGGTTAAGTGTTTGGGGGTGGGGATGTGGGTTAAGTGTTTGCAGCGTCAGGTTTCATAATCAAATCATTCCATTTCTAAACGCAGTTGTCCATAGTCAAGTCTAACCTTAACCACACAACAACCATATATTTAACCCTACACCCGTTAATGTTCAACCACAATCTATGGAATCCTAACCCTAATCCTAATCTGGATTCCCTGACTGTGTCCCTGTTTAGATACCGAATGTATAGAAAGAGTCAGACTACAGGCTTCCCCTCCCTCATCACCATCTTCTCAGCACCTAACTACCTGGACGTCTACAACAACAAAGGTCAGAGACACACGCGCGCACACTCACACACACACACACACACCAGTAGGCTATGAGTGTGTAACAGGCCTGCCCACTCTCGCTCTCTCACAGCGGCGGTTCTGAAGTATGAGAACAACGTGATGAACATCCGCCAGTTCAACTGTTCCCCTCATCCCTACTGGCTGCCCAACTTCATGGATGTCTTCACCTGGTCCCTGCCCTTCGTTGGAGAGAAAGGTGTGAACAATGACTACACGTATTACAAACACCAAAATACTATGTTCTCTTAATATGTTCTCTATTGTGTCTCGGTCTTTGCCTCTCTCTCTCTCTCTCTCCTTCGCTCTCTCTCTCTCTCATATTGACTGTGGCCTCTCTCTGTCTCTGTCTCTCTCTCTCTCTCTGTCTCTCTCTCTCATATTGACTGTGACCTCTCTCTCTGTCTCTCTCTCTCTCTCTCTCTGTCTCATATTGACTGTGCACTCTCTCTCTCTGTCTCTCTCTCTCTCTGATTCTGTCTCTCTGTCTCAAAAGGGAAAATAAATAAACATAAATATGGGTTGTATTTACAGTAGTGTTTGAGTTCACTGGTTGCCATTTTCTTGTGGTAACAAGTTACAAATCTTGCTGCTGTAACGATATTCATCGTCGGAAGATGAGGAATCATCGGACCAAAGCGCAGCGTGGTACGTGTTTATACTTTTATTTCAACTGAACACTAAATAACAAAAATAACAAAGAGGATGAACAAAAACCGAAACAGTCCTGTCAGGTGCAGAAACACAACACAGAAAATTACTACCCACAAAACCCTGTGGGAAAAAGCTACCTAAGTATGGTTCCCAATGAGAGACAACGACAGACAGCTGTCCCTGATTGAGAACCATACCCGGCCAAAACAAATAAATACAAAAACATAGAAAAAGGAACATAGAATGCCCACCCTAGTCACACCATGATCAAACCAAAATAGAGACATAAAAAGCTCTAAGGTCAGCGCGTGACAGTACCGTGACAGTACCTTCCCCCCCAAAGGTGCAGACTCCGGCCGCAAAACCTGAACCTATAGGGGCGGGTCTGGGTGGGCATTTCTCCACGGTGGCAGTACCAGGGACCCTCGCCGCCGACCCCAGACTGGGGACCCTGGTAGCGGGCCCCGGACTGGGCCCCCTCGTAGAGAGCGCCGGACTGGGCCCCCTCGTAGAGAGCCCCGGACTGGAGGGTGCCGCTGGAAGCTCCTGACTAGAGGGCGACACTGGGGGCTCTGGACTGGAGGGCGTCGCTGGAGGGAGGAGACGCAGAGACAGCCTAGTATGTGGGTCTGCCACAGGGCCCATCCGGCTGGGAAGACCTACAGGAGGCCTGGTGCGTGGAGGAGGCACCGGATGAACCAGGCTGTGGGGGAGCTCTGGTGCGCAGCCTTGGCACCACTCCTCCAGG
The DNA here is from genome assembly GCF_018296145.1 of Oncorhynchus tshawytscha. Taxonomy (NCBI): domain Eukaryota; kingdom Metazoa; phylum Chordata; class Actinopteri; order Salmoniformes; family Salmonidae; genus Oncorhynchus; species Oncorhynchus tshawytscha. The sequence continues at coordinate 73,445,334 of NC_056436.1, read as the reverse complement.
CTGAATTCCCACTTTAGCCCGGCCCCTCCAGAGTGCAGGCCGAACCGGGCTGTGGGGGAGCACTGGAGATCTGGTGCATAACACTCACACCTCTCCATTAGGCTCAATGCCCACTTTCGCCCGGCACAGGCGGAGCGCAGGCTTAGGGCGAACTGAACCCTCCCAGCGCCCCGGAGACACAGTACGCAGAGCCGGCGCAGGATACCCTGGGACGAAACGGCGCACCGGAGACCAAACGCCTGGCACAATCTGTCCTGGCTGGATGCCTACTCTCGCATGGCACTTGTGGGGGGCTGGCATATAGCGCTCCGGGCTATAAGCGCGCACTGGAGACACCATACGCTTCACCCCATAACACGGTGTCTGACCAGTACTACGCTGCTTCCGGTAAGCACGGGGAGTTGGCTCAAGTCTATCGCCTGACTCCACCAATCTCCCTGTGTGCCCCCACCACTCATTTTTGGGGGGCTGCCTCTCGTGCCTGCTGCGCTACCTTGCCTCATATCGCCGCCTCAGCTTTGGCTGCCTCTAGTTTTTCCTTTGGGCAGCAATATTCCCCAGCCTGTCTCCAGGGTCCCTGTCCGTCCAATATCTCCTCTCAAGTCCAGGAGTCCTGAACCCTCTGCTCCTCGTTACCGCTCTGCTTGGTCCGTTTGTGGAGGGTAGTTCTGTAACGATATTCAACGTCGGAAGATGAGGAATCATCGGACCAACGCGCAGCGCGGTACGTGTTTATACTTTTATTTCAACTGAACACTAAATAACAAAAATAACAAAGAGAATTAATGAAAACCGAAACAGTCCTGTCAGGTGCAGAAACACAAAACAGAAAAAACTACCCGCAAAAACCCTGAGGGAAAAAGCTACCTAAGTATGGTTCCCAATCAGAGACAACGATAGACAGCTGTCCCTGATTGAAAACCATACCTGGCCAAAACAAAGAAATACAAAAACATAGAGAAAGGAACATAGAATGCCCACCCAAATCACACCCTGACCAAACCAAAATAGAGACTTAAAAAGCTCTAAGGTCAGGGCGTGACAGATGTGATGGTACACTGTAGTATTTCACCCAATAGATATGGGAGTTTATCAATATTGGGTTTATTTTCTAATTCTTTTTGGGTCTGTGTAATCTGAGGGAAATATGTGTCTCTAATATGGTCATACATTTGGCAGTAGCCTCTCTCTATGTCTCATATTGACTGTGCCCTCTCTCTCTCTCTCTCTCTCTCTCTCTCTCCCTCTCTCTCTCTCTCTCCCTCTCTCTCTCTCTCTCTCTCTCTCTCTCTCTCTCTCTCTCTCTCTCTCTCTCTCTCTCTCTCTCTCTCTCTCTCCCTCCCTCTCTCTCTCTCTCTCTCTCTCTCTCCCTCTCTCTCTCCCTCTCTCTCTCTCTCTCTCTCTCTCCTCTCTCTCTCTCTCTCTCTCTCTCTCTCTCTCCCTCTCTCTCCCTTTCTCCCTCTCTCTCTCTCTCTCTCTCTCTCTCCCTCCCTCTCTCTCTCTCTCTCTCTCTCTCTCTCTCTCTCTCTCTCTCTCTCTCTCTCTCAATTCAATTCATGGGCTTTATCTGCATGGGAAACATATGTTAACATGGCCAAAGCAAGTGAAGTAGATAATAAACAAAAGTGAAATAAACAATAAAAAAGAACAATAAACATTACATTAACCGAAGTTCCAAAAGAATAAAGACATTACAGATTTCTCTCTCTGTCTCTCTGTCTCTATCTTTCCACAGTGACAGAGATGCTGGTGAATGTTCTCAGTATCTGTTCAGATGATGAGCTCATGGAGAATGATGGAGAGGAAGAGGTCTATGATGGTAATCATACCTTTATAGAGCTTGTAGTCAAATCAAATCAAATCAAATCACATTTTATTGGTCACATACACATGGTTAGCAGATGTTAATGCGAGTGTAGCGAAATGCTTGTGCTTCTAGTTCCGACAATGCAAGTAATCTAACTAACAATTCCCAAAAAAACTACTGCCTTATACACAGTGTAAGGGAATAAAGAATATGTACATAAAGATATATGAATGAGTGATGGTACAGAGCAGCTTAGGCAAGATACAGTAGATGGTATCGAGTACAGTATATACATATGAGATGAGTATGTAAACAAAGTGGCATAGTTAAAGTGGCTAGTGATACATGTATTATATAAGGATGCAGTAGATTATATAGAGTACAGTATATGCATATACATATGAGATGAATAATGTAGGGTATGTAAACATTATATTAGGTAGCATTGTTTAAAGTGGCTAGTGATATATTTGACATCATTTCCCATCAATTCCCATTATTAAAGTGGCTGGAGTTGAGTCAGTGTGTTGGCAGCAGCCACGCAGTAGTCCTAAAAACCAATGAGTTACCTCTGGTCCGTTCAGCCATACCCCAATGAGTCACCTCTGGTCCGTTCAGCCATACCCCAATGAGTCACCTCTGGTCCGTTCAGCCATACCCCAATGAGTCACCTCTGGTCCGTTCAGCCCATACCCCAATGAGTTACCTCTGGTCCGTTCAGCCATACCCCAATGAGTCACCTCTGGTCCGTTCAGCCATACCCCAATGAGTCACCTCTGGTCCGTTCAGCCATACCCCAATGAGTCACCTCTGGTCCGTTCAGCCATACCCCAATGAGTCACCTCTGGTCCGTTCAGCCATACCCCAATGAGTCACCTCTGGTCCGTTCAGCCATACCCCAATGAGTCACCTCTGGTCCGTTCAGCCATACCCCAATGGGGAAAGAATAAGATTTTAGGATAAACGCCAAAAATAAGGTCAAATCAAATCAAAGCTTATTTGTCACGTGTGCCGAATACAACAGGTGTAGACCTTACAGTGAAATGCTTATTTACAGGCTCTAACCAATAGTGCGAAAAAAAGGTGTGTGTGTGTGTGTGTGTGTGTGTGTGTGTGTGTGTGTGTGTGTGTGTGTGTGTGTGTGTGTGTGTGTGTGTGTGTGTGTGTGTGTGTGTGTGTGTGTGTGTGTAGGTAAAGAAATAAAACAACAGGAAAAATACATTTGAAAATAACAGTAGCAAGGTTATATACAGACACCGGTTAGTCGGGCTTATTGAGGTAATACAGTGAGGGAGAAAAGTATTTGATCCCCTGCTGATTTTGTACGTTTGCCCACTGACAAAGAAATGATCAGTCTATAGTTTTAATGGTAAGTTTATTTGAACAGTGAGAGACAGAATAACAACAAAAACATCCAGAAAAACGCATGTCAAAAATGTTATAAATTGATTTGCATTTTAATGAGGGAAATAAGTATTTGACCCCCTCTCAATCAGAAAGATTTCTGGCTCCCAGGTGTCTTTTATAGAGGTAACGAGCTGAGATTAGGAGCACACTCTTAAAGGGAGTGCTCCTAATCTCAGTTTGTTACCTGTATAAAAGACACCTGTCCACAGAAGCAATCAATCATTCAGATTCCAAACTCTCCACCATGGCCAAGACCAAAGAGCTCTCCAAGGATGTCAGGGACAAGATTGTAGACCTACACAAGGCTGTAATGGGATACAAGACCATCGCCAATCAGCTTGGTGAGAAGGTAACAACAGTTGGTGCGATTATTCGCAAATGGTAGAAACACAAAAGAACGGTCAATCTCCCTCTGCCTGGGGCTCCATGCAAGATCTCAGCTCGTGGAGTTGCAATGATCATGAGAATGGTGAGGAATCAGCCCAGAACTACACGGGAGGATCTTGTCAATGGTCTCAAGGCAGCTGGGACCATAGTCACCAAGAAAACAATTGGTAACACACTACGCCGTGAAGGACTGAAATCCTGCAGCGCCCACAACGTCCCCCTGCTCAAGAAAGCACATATACATGCCCGTCTGAAGTTTGCCAATGAACATCTGAATGATTCAGAGGAAAACTGGGTGAAAGTGTTGTGGTCAAATGAGACCAAAATGGAGCTCTTTGGCATCAACCCAACTCGCCGTGTTTGGAGGAGGAGGAATGCTGCCCATGACCCCAAGAACACCATCCCCACCATCAAACATGGAGGTGGAAACATGCTTTGGCGGTGTTTTTCTGCTAAGGGGACAGGACAACTTCACCGCATCAAGGGGACGTTGGACGGGGCCATGTACCGTCAAATCTTGGGTGAGAACCTCCTTCCCTCAGCCAGGGCATTGAAAATGGGTCGTGGATTGGTATTCCAGCATGACAATGACCCAAAACACACGGCTAAGGCAACAAAGGAGTGGCTCAAGAAGAAGCACATTAAGGTCCTGGAGTGGCCTAGCCAGTCTCCAGACCTTAATCCCATAGAAAATCTGAAGGTCCAAGTTGCCAAACGTCAGCCTCGAAACCTTAATGACTTGGAGAAGATCTGCAAAGAGGAGTGGGACAAAATCTCTCCTGAGATGTGTGCAAACCTGGTGGCGAACTACAAGAAACGTCTGACCTCTGTGATTGCCAACAAGGGTTTTGCCACCAAGTACTAAGTCATGTTTTGCAGAGGGGTCAAATACTTATTTCCCTCATTTAAATGCAAATCAATTTATAACATTTATAACATGTATTTTTCTGGATTTTGTTGTTGTTATTCTGTCTCTTACTGATCATTTCTTTGTCAGTGGGCAAACGTACAAAATCAGCAGGGGATCAAAGTATTTTTTCCCTCACTGCATGTACATGTAGATGTGGTTAAAGTGACTATGCATATATGATGAACAGAGAGTAGCAGTAGGGTAAAAAGAGGGGTGGTGAGACACAATGCAGATCTGAGTTTAACACAGGTTTAGGAGATCTTATACGTGTTGATTGGTAGGTTCCAGTTCACTCTATTGTTATGGCAATATAACCTTCCTTTTCACTTCCTTGTGATTGGTGTCCTGTGTTTTACTCCTCTGTGATTGGTTCCTTCCAGCCAATGCAGCGGCGGCTAGGAAAGAGGTGATCAGGAACAAGATCCGTGCCATCGGGAAGATGGCCAAAATGTTCCAAGTTTTACGGTGAGTGAGCTTCAATGTGTGTGTGTGTGTGTGTGTGTGTGTGTGTGTGTGCGTGCATGTGTGTGTGTGTGTGTTTAATCCTCTATGTGTGTGTGTTTTAGGGAGGAGAGTGAGAATGTATTGACCCTAAAGGGACTGACACCCACTGGCATGCTGCCCAGCGGAGTTCTGTCAGGAGGCAAGCAGACTCTGCAGAGCGGTGAGTACACACACACACTGGCAAACACGCCCACACACATATACACACACACACACACACTGGCAAACACGCCCACACACATATACACACACACACACACATACACACACACACACACACACTGGCAAACACGCCCATACAGATATATACACACACACACACACACACACACACACACACACACACACACACACTGGCAAACACGCTCACACACATATACACACACGCACTGGCAAACATGCCCACACACATATACACACACAAATACACACACATATACACAGACACACACACACACACACACACACACACACTGGCAAACACGCCCACACACATATACACACACACACACACACACACACACACTGGCAAACACGCCCACACACATATACACACACACACTGGCAAACAAGCTCACACACATATACACACACACACAGACACTGGCAAACACGCCCACACACATATACACACATATACACACACATACTGGCAAACACGCCCACACACATATACACACATATTTACATACACTCTCATGACGCATGCACACACACACACATTCCCACTTTCTCACACACATTTGCATACACACACTACTACATGTATCTATCTATCTATCTATCTATCTATCTATCTATCTATCTATCTATCTATCTATCTATCTATCTATCTATCTATCTGTCTGTCTGTCTGTCTGTCTGTCTGTCTGTCTGTCTGTCTGTCTGTCTGTCTGTCTGTCTGTCTGTCTGTCTGTCTGTCTGTCTGTCTGTCTGTCTGTCTGTCTGTCTGTCTGTCTGTCTGTCTGTCTGTCTGTCTGTCTGTCTGTCTGTCTGTCTGTCCACCCCTTCATTTCCTTTCCTCTGTCACCCTCTTTCTTTCTTTCTCTCTCTCTCTCACGTGCTCTCTATCCCATGTTCGTCCTCTGTCACTATCTCTCTCTCTCTCTCTATGTCCCATGTTCATCCTCTGTCACTATCTCTCTCTCTCTCTATTCCATGTTCATCCTCTGTCACTATCTCTCTCTCTATCCCATGTTCATCCTCTGTCACTATCTCTCTCTCTCTCTCTCTCTCTCTCTCTCTCTCTATCCCATGTTCATCCTCTGTCACTATCTCTCTCTCTCTCTCTCTCTCTCTCTCTCCGTCATGTCCGTCATCTGTTACTCACCATGTCAGTCAGTCAGTTTCACCCTCACCTCACTACTGCTGAGGAGTAATAGCCTGGTGTATGTGTGTATGTGTGTGAGCTAACGCTAGCTACCGAACATGCTAACACCAAACGCCCTCTGTACTGAGGGCTGCAGTGCCGCTATAAGGGTTTTGCATGAATAACCCTCACCCTCCTCCTCTCTTTCTCCTTCACTCTCTATCTTTCTCTCGCTCTCACTCCCTCTTTCTCTTTCTCTTTCTCTCCATACTCAGCTACCATTGAGGCCATTGAAGCCATTGATCCTGTTGAGGACGCAGAAGGTAAATTCCACTCATGCATCAACAATGAGATTAAGCGAGTGAGTGTGTGAGAGAATGAAAAAGGTAGAGAAAGAGGGGGATAAGGCATGGCGACCCATCTACGCCATACACTTATCCACAATGCATTGAGCTCTTCTAACAGCACTGCTCATGGTGAAGCCTGACTGCTCTTATTCCTTCTCCGCACACACACTCCCCTCTACACACTTCTCACACTTCACACACACACACACACACACACACACACACACACACACACACACACACACACACACACACACACACACACACACACACACACACACAATCAACTCTACACGCTCCTCACACATATACACCCTCAAACTCACATTCCTCAAGACACGTTCCGGAAAAACACACACACACACACAAGCCAGCTGGGGGAGGAATCTGACCCTACGATAACTCTAACACTGTCCCTACACAATGACATCATCCCTACACAACCTCTGCTATTTTGTTTCGGTACAACAACATGTGCTGTGTGAAGCCTGTGGAGTTTTGCGTTGGAAACGTGATGTTCCGTGATGACAAACATTGTTAACACATGAACACTACAGTCTTTATGTAGACTGTCAGTCGCTAGTAGGATACTGTTGAATCTTATAAGTCTGGAAGGATAGTGGATTGTAAGTGTGTACATTATGACTGTAAGTGTTCAGTATCTTCTGTTTGTACTGGCCTAGCTGTTGTGTGTATTTATAAGGCTTTTATGTAGTAACTAGTAGAGTTGGTTGGTATCCAGATGTTCATATGTTCATACCATCCTTTTCTCGTCCCAGGATATACGGTATTACCGGCTTAGTACACAAGGGGGTGCCAAAAAATGCCCATTGGGTGTCTATTACCAGAATGCTAACAAAATTAGCACATGTAATAGCGAATTTCCATGGAGGCTAGTAGCTAAATGTGCAAACGAGCGCAAACAAAAGTAAATGAATAAATTGCAAAGACAGGCTATCCAGCTCATCGATTTATACATACAGTGCATTCGGAAAGTATTCAGACCTCTTGACCTTTTCCATATTTTGTTACGTTACAGTCTTATTCTAAAATTGATTGAAAAAATGGATCCTCATCAATGTACACACAATACCCCATAATGACAAAGCAAAAACAGTTTTATCGAAATGTTTTCAAATACCTGATTTACATAAGTATTCAGACCCTCTGCTAGGAGACTCGAAATTGAGCTCAGGTGCATCCTGTTTCCATTGATCATCCTTGAGATGTTTCTACAACTTGATTTGAGTCCACATGTGGTCAATTAAATTGTTTTGACATGATTTAGAAAGGCACACACCTGTCTACATAAGGTCCCACAGTTGACAGTGCATGTCAGAGAAAAAAACAAGCCATGAGGTCGAAGGAATTGTCCGTAGAGCTCCGAGACAGGATTGTGTCGAGGCACAGATCTGGGGAAGGGTACCAAAAAATCTCCAACGTAATTTAAATAAACATTTTATTTATTTATTTTTGTTGTAATTTTTACCGCCTTTTTCTCTCCAATTTCGTGATCTTGTCTCATCGCTGCAACTCCCTCAACGAACTCAGGAGAGGAGAAGGTCGAGTCATGCCTCCGAAACATGACCCGCCAAGCCGCACTTCTTAACATCCGCTCGCTTAACCCGGAAGCCAGCTGCACCAATGTGTCAGAGGAAATACTGTTCAACTGATGACCGAAGTCAGCCTGCAGGTGCCAGGCCCGCCACAAGGTGTCACTAGAGCGCGATGAGCCAAGCAAAGCCCCCCTGGCCAAACCTTCAGCTAACCCAGATGACGCTAGGCCAATTGTGCGCTGCCCTATGGGACTCCGGGTCACGGCCAGTAATGAGACAGCCTGGGATCGAACCCCAGGCTGTAGTGACGCCGCAACACTGTGACGCTGCGCCCCTCAGGAGGCCCCCATCGTTCTTAAATGGAAGAAGTTTAGAACCACCAATACTTTTCCTAGAGCTGTCTGCACGGCCAAACTGAGCAATCAGGGGAGAAGTGCCTTGGTGACTCTGACAGAGCTCCAGAGTTCCTCTGTGGAGATGGGAGAACCTTCCAGAAGGACAACAATCTCTGCAGCCCTCCACCAATCAGGCATTTACGGTAGAGTGGCCAGACGGAAGTCACTCCTTAGAAAAAGGCACATGACAGCCCACATGGAGTTTGCAAAAGGTACCTAAAGGACTCTCAGGTCATGAGAAACAAGATTCTCTGGTCTGATGAAACCATGATTGGACTCTTTGGCCTGAATGCCAAGCATCACATATAGAGGAAACCTGGCACCATCCCCACGGTGAAGCATGGTGGTGGCAGAATCATGCTGTGGAGATGTTTTTCAGCGGCAGGGACTGGGAGACTAATCAGGATCGAGGGAAAGACGAACAGAGCAAAGTACAGAGAGATCCTTGATGATAACCAGCTCCAAAGCTTAGGACCTCAGACTGGGGCAAGGGTTCACCATCCAACAGGACATCTCTGGAGAGATCTGAAAATAGCTGTGCAGCGAAGCTCCCCATCCAACCTGACAGAGCTTGAGAGGATCTTCAGAGAAGAATGGGAGAAACTCCCCAGATACAGGTGTGCTAAGCTTTTAAATACATATGCAAACATTTCTAAACATTTCTAAAAACTTGATTTTGCTTTGTCATTATGGGGTATTATGTGTAGTTTGATGAGGGGAAAAAACAATTGAATCCATTTTAGAATTAGGCTGTAACATAACATGTGAAAAAAGGAAAGGGGTCTGCAGTGTATATAGCTTGGAGCTACCGAATGACATTTTTGGTGAGTTTGGACATTTACAAGCGAATGTGAATGAGAGACAAATGAACAAAGTTTGCAAATGAACAAAGTTTTGACGCATGCTTGTCTGAGGTTAGAAGCAGCATGTGAACTGTTGTGGAAATTCTAACCAATTGAGAGAGACTTTGTTATTTCTTCAAACAATCAATCTTTATTAATAAGAATTGCAATAATGAAGCTGGTCAGTCATGCACTCTGAAGTGTAAGGAGAGCTCGATGACACAATGAGTACAGAAGCCTTATATAGTCAAACTATCTTACACAAGCACATACAAAACATCTTGGTATGTGTTCATGTGTGGTGAATGAGACTAAACTATGGTAGAAGGTGCAGACTAACTGTAAATTGGTCGTCTCGTTCTGTAGCAACAGCTAGTTATTCTACTCTTCTAGTGAGATCTCAAAACAACAGCTAGTTATTCTACTCTTCTAGTGAGATCTCAAAACAACAGCTAGTTATTCTACTCTTCTAGTGAGATCTCAAAACAACAGCTAGTTATTCTACTCTTCTAGTGAGATCTCAAAACAACAGCTAGTTATTCTACTCTTCTAGTGAGATCTCAAAACAACAGCTAGTTATTCTACTCTTCTAGTGAGATCTCAAAACAACAGCTAGTTATTCTACTCTTCTAGTGAGATCTCAAAACAACAGCTAGTTATTCTACTCTTCTAGTGAGATCTCAAAACAACAGCTAGTTATTCTACTCTTCTAGTGAGATCTCAAAACAACAGGAAATCAGTTCAGTTTCTCTGAAGAAAATCAACAGTTTCCTGAATTGGGCAAACACGTTTTGCGGTCTGCCCAGAGGGTGTGTGGTTGCACACATACACAAGCATAAACTTCAAGAGATCCTTCAACACATTAGAAGTCATATAAACTGAAAGAGGTTAACATAGATGTTTCACTCGCGGTGTCTGTGTGGAGTCTGGAGTCGCTAGGGCAACAGTCCTGCCTGCTCTGCTCGAAGAAGATGGGGCAAGAAGATGGGGCAATAGCAGACAGGCCAAGAACGGAGAGGAGAAAAAACACCATAAAATCAAGATAGCAGGCAGTTGTACAGATTTCTCAAACACGGCAGAAAGCTAACACAATATGATGCCCCGTCTCCTTATTAATTCAGCCACTTACTGAGATAACTAGCAAGTTAATGGGACGCATTAATGCAGAATGCTGCGATTTTCACCCAGACAAAAATATTAAACACATAAGAAATATCTTGCTGCGTCTTGAAGACGCAGATCTAAAGTGCTTCTTATTGTCATTTCTGCTCGGCATCAGACACATTTTGTGCTTCAGTTGTACTTCTCCACTCGGATGACAGAGCTCTGACTAATGTGTAGCTACTTTTCTTTCTCTGGTACTTTTCCATGTAGACTATTTTTTCCAGTATAATGCAAGATTGACTTTAAGCAAAACTTTAGGAAATGTAGCTAGATACATTCTGTCTATGATAAACATTAGAAATATGATGGCAATGCATCGTTTTTTTGCCCAAAATAACTTGCTTTTTCATTGTAAACTCATTTACTTGTGTGGCTGCCAGACAAATAGCATTGTACTTCTGTTATCATCTGATGAAAATGAAGCTATTTTCTGCTGAATGTGTTGAACAAATATGTATACTGAACAAAAACATAAACGCAACAGAGAACAATTTCAACTATTTTACTGAGTTACAGTTCATAGAAGGAAATCAGTCAATCAAAATACCTTCATTAGGCCCTAATCTATGAATTTCACATGACTGGGCAGGAAAACCAGAAAACCAAACCCCTAACTATTTCCAAATACCCCATATATATATTTTATTTATTTATTTAACTAGGCAAGTCAGTTAAGAGCAAATGCGCATTTACAATGACGGCCTACCCCGGACAAACCCGGACGATGCTGGGCCAATTGGGTGCCGCCCTATGGGACTCTCAATCACAGCCCGATGTGATACAGCCTGGAATCAAACCAGGGACTGTAGTGATGCCTCTTGCACTGAGCTGCAGTGCCTTAGACCGCTGCGCAACTCGGGAGCCCTATAGGGTATATACGGCATACCGCCCAAGCCTAGTAACTGGTTATCGTGTGTAGGAACTGCTTATCGTGTGTGTATGTAGCAAGCAGGGTTGTGGACAATTCCATTTAAATTCCAATCAATTCAGAATTAAACCAAATTCCAATTCCAAATTTTCCTAATTTAAAAGCATAGAAAAGAATTGGAATTTCAGTATACTTCCTGAATTGACTGGAATTGAAATTAAGTTGACCCCAAGCCTGGTACACACATATTGTATATATTCCATATACATTTTATATAGTGCCAAATAGGGGTTTCTTTGGGTCCTAACGATAGTAGATCCCTTTTTCGTGCTGTATAGAACCCTTTTTGAAAGGTTCTATAAAGAAACATGCTCATACGGTTCTAAATGGAACCTTTATAGTGTTATAAAGAACACTTTCCTGAGGCTCTATAAAGAACATGAGTCATATGTAACCATCACTGACCATAGTCATATTTAACATGTAACACAACTGATAGACTGGAGGGACACGCTCACTCACAGTTGAAAAGGAGCCGTGAGCAAACCAAGCCCCAAAATATTTGAATGAGCCGACACCCCTACATTTTAATTTTCACTAAAAGAGGAAAGAACCCATTTTCAGAAATGCAAAGAACCATTGAAGGGCTCAAACGTTTATTTGAGTCATTATGGTTCCACATAGAACCACCATCTAAAAATAGCCCATATTAACATATGCAGCCTGAGGAACAAGTTCCATGAAGTCAATAATTTGCTAGTAACAGATGACATTCATATTCTGACAATCTCTGAAACTCACTTAGATAATACCTTTGATGATACAGTGGTAGCAATACATGATTATAACATCTACCGAAAAGACAGAAATGCCAAAGAGGGCGGTGGTGCGCTCTATATTCAGAACGACATTCCTGTAAAGCTTAGAGAGGATCTCATGTCAAATACTGTTGAAGTATTATGGCTACAGGTTCATCTGCCTCACCTAAATTAAGCCCATTCTTGTGGGAAGCTGCTATAGTGTTGACAGTCAGTATCTGGATAATATGTGTGAAATGCTTGATAATGTATGTGATATCAACAGAGAAGTATATTTTCTGGGTGATTTAAATATTGACTGGGTATCATCAAGCTGCCCACCCAAGTAAAAAATCCATAGTGTAACCAGTGCCTGCAAACTGGTTCAGGTTATCAGTCAACGTACCAGGGTAGTTACAAACACCACATGAATTAAATCATCAACATCTGTTGATCACATCTTTACTAATGCTGCAGATATTTGCTTTAAAGCCGTATCCAGATCCATAGGATGTAGTGATCACAATACAGTAGCCATATCTAGGAAAACCAAAGTTCCAAAGGCTGGGCCTAATATGGTGTATAAGAGGTCATACCACAAGTTTTGTAGTGATTCATATGTTGATGATGTAAATAATATTTGCTGGTCTGTGGTGTGTAATGAGGAGCAACCAGACACTACATTTGACACATTTATGAAATTGCTTATTCCAGTTACTAATAAGCACACACCCACTAAGAAAGTGACTGTAAAAACTGTTAAATCCCCTTGGATTGATGAGGAATTTAAAAATTGTTTGGTTGAGAGGGATGAGGCAAAAGGTATGACAAATAAGTCTGGCAGCCCAACTGATTGGCAAATGTACTGCAAATTTAGAACTCATGTTACTGAACTAAATAAAAATAAAAATAAACTATACTATGAAACAAAAATCAATGATATAAAGAATGATAGTAAAACGCTTTGGAGCACCTTGAATTACATTTTGGGAAAAAAGGCTAACTCTGCTCCATCTTTCATGGAATCAGATGGCTCATTCATTCAAACTTAGGTATGACATGTCAGCAACAAAAGCTGATACTACACATCCAAGTATAGTTGAAGTCGGAAGTTTACATACACCTTAGCCAAATACATTTAAAATCAGTTTTTCACAATTCCTGACATTTAATCCTAGTAGAAATTCCCTGTCTTAGGTCAGTTAGGATCACCACTTTATTTTAAGAATGTGAAATGTCAGAATAATAGTAGAGAGAATTATTTATTTCAGCTTTTATTTCTTTCATCACATTCCCAGTGGGTCAGAAGGTTGCATACACTCAGTTAGTATTTGGTAGCATTGCCTTTAAATTGTTTAACTTGGGTCAAACGTTTCGGGTAGCCTTCCACAAGCTTCCCACAATAAGTTGGGTGAATTTTGGCCCATTCCTCCTGACAGAACTGGTGTAACTGGGTCAGGTTTGTAGGCCTCGCACATGCTTTTTAATTTCTGCCCACAAATTTTCTATAGGATTGAGGTCAGGGCTTTGTGATGACTTTGTTGTCCTTAAGCCATTTTGCCACAACTTTGGAAGTATGCTTGGGGTCATTGTCCATTTGGAAGACCCATTTGTGACCAAGCTTTAACTTCCTGACTGATGTCTGAGATGTTGCTACAATATATCCACATACATTTCCTCCTGATGATGCCATCTATTTTGTGAAGTGCACCAGTCCCTCCTGCAGCAAAGCACCCCCACAACATGATGCTGCTTCAAGGTTGGGATGGTGTTCTTCAGCTTGCAAGCATCCCCCTTTTCTTCCAAACATAACGATGGTCATTATGGCCTAACAGTTCTATTTTTGGTTTATCAGATCAGAGGACATTTCTTTTGTACCTGTTTCCTCCAACATATTCACAGGGTCCTTTGCTGTTGTTCTGGGATTGTTTTGCACTTTTCGCACCAAAGTACGTTCATCTCTAGGAGACAAAACCCGCTTCTCCTTCCTGAGCGGTTTGACGGCTGCATGGTCCCATGGTCTTTATACTTGCGTACTATTGTTTGTACAGATGAACGTGGTACCTTCAGGCTTTTGGAAATTGCTCCCAAGGATGAACCAAACTTGTGGAGGTCTCCAATTTATTTTCTGAGATCTTGGCTGATTTATTTTGATTTTATCATGATGTCAAGCAAAGAGGCACTGAGTTTGAAGGTAGGCCTTGAAATACATCCACAGGTACACCTTCAATTGAGTCAAATGATGTCAATTAGCCTATCAGAAGCTTTTAAAGCCATTACATACTTTTCTGGAATTTTCCAAGTTGTTTAAAGGCACAGTCAACTTAGTGTATGTAAACGTCTGACCCACTGGAATTATGATACAGTGAATTATAAGTGAAATAATCTGTCTGTAAATAATTGTTGGAGAAATTACTTGTGTCATGCACAAAGTAGATGTCCTAACAGACTTGCCAAAACTATGGTTTGTTAACAAGAAATGTGTGGAGTGGTTGAAAAACAAGTTTTAATGACTCCAACCTAAGTGTATGTAAACTTCCGACTTCACCTGTATATCGGACCAAATTATGAAAGACAATAATTATACTTTTGAGTTCCGTAAAGTCAGTGTGGAAGAGGTATTATTGTTGTCTATCAACAATGATACGCTAGTAAAGTAAAGTACTCCAAGTATATATTTTCATTTCAATCTCCACCATCTCCACTAACTGTATGGATTGTATGGATATGTTTCCTATTAATGATGTAAAATTAGCAGCTGTACAGAAAGACTCATGTGAGGCCAAATTACAGAGGAGGAACTTCTTGATGCAATTAAAGCCTTTAAGTCCAGGAAATCTTCAGGGCTGGATGGCATACCAGTGGAGGTATTCCAAACATTTGTTGATATACTCAGAGGACTGTTATTAGCATGTTTTAACCACTCCTAAATAAATGGTATATTATTAAACACTCAACAAGAAGGTTTGATTTCATTATTACTGAAACAGGATCCAAGTGGTATATATAAAGATCCAGTCCATGAAAAAAATTGGAGGCCTCTTACACTTCAGTGTTTTGATGCAAAAATTCTAGCTAAAGCACATTGAATTCTGTGCTTAGTGTTAGTGTTAAAAAGGTTTTGTCAGATATTTGTAATCCTAATCAGACAGGAGTACTGGAAACAATAGAACACTATGAAACATCTGGGAAACCAGGCCTGGTTTTCATAGCTGACTTTGAAAAGGCTTTTGTTAAAGTACAACTGGAGTTTAAATATAAATGCCTGGAATATTTCAATTTTGGAGAATCTCTTATAAAATGGTGTCATTGTACGCTGATGATTCATGTTTCCTTTTAAAACCACAATTAGAATCCCCACACAGCCTCATAGAGGATCTAGATACTTTTTCTAACCTCTCTGGATTAAAACCAAATTATGATAAGTGTGCTATATTATGAATCACAACATTGTTTAACTTTTACATTACCGTCTAGTTAACCAATGAAATGGTCTGACGGGGAAATGGACACACTCAGTATTCATATCCTGAAAGGAAGACATGATCTCACTCCAATACATTTTTATAGAAAGTTAGCAAAAATGCATAAGATCTTGCTAGCATGGAAAGGAAAATACCTGTGTATTTGTGGAAAAATCCCCTGATTAACTCTGTAGTCATATCCCAGTTTAACTATTTGCTTATGGCCTTGCCTACACCTAGCAACTAGTTTTTTAAATTATATGAGCAAAAAAGATAGCATTTTATTTGGAATGGCAAGCCAGACAAAATTAAAAGGGCATATTTATATAATGAATATTAATTTGGAGGGCAGAAATGATTAAATATTAAAGCATTAGACCTCTCACGTAAGGCATCAGTCATACAAAAGTTATACTTAAATCCGAAATGGTTCTCCAGTAAATTAGTAAGAATGTCTCACCCCATGTTCAAGAATGGCCTTTTTCCCTTTATTCAGTAAGGAAACGTCAGGGACTTGTCTGTCGGCCCTGCATTGACGACCAAAAAAACTGGCTGAAGAAAATTGTGATAAATAAAGATATATACCACTTTTATATTAAGAGATAGATGGGAGGGGTTGAATGGAGCTGCAGGGTGGGACTAATAACAACAAGATAACTAATGTAAAATAGAGTCTGTAAAATGTATATAGGTTCAGAACTTTTGTGAAATAGCACAGTTACAAATATATGGTAAATATAAATCAAACTGGATGGACATCAGAAATAGAGGAAGGCCAGGACTAAAAACAAACTAAATATAACTATTGTAAAATAGATTGTGTCTTTAAAATGTGTATAGTATGTATAAGCTGGAAGTAGAAGCCTAAGGGTTATTGTTTATTAGTTACTCCAATTGGGGGAGCGGTGATAGGGTTTGTGGGGAATAATAAAGGATGGTATATACTAAAAAGTGTGTATATGTATATATGTATGTGTATGCATATATATACACTACTGTTCAAAACATTTGGGGTCACTTAGAAATGACATTGTTTTGAAAGAAAAGCACATTTTTTGATCATTAAAATAACTTCAAATTGATCAGAAATACAGTGTAGACATTGTTAATGTTGTAAATGACTGTTGTAGCTGGAAACAGCTGATTTTTCATTGAATATCTACATAGGCGTACAGAGGCCCATTATCAGCAACCATCACTCCTGTGTTCCAATGGCACGTTGTGTTAGCTAATCCAAGTTTAGCATTTTAAAAGGCTAATTGATCATTAGAAAACCCCTTTGCAATTATGTTAGCACAGCTGAAAATGGTTGTGCTGATTAAAGAAGCAATAAAACTGTCCTTCTTTGAGACTAGTTGAGTATCTGGAGCATCAGCATTTGTGGGTTCGATTACAGGCTCAAAATGTCCAGAAACAAAGAACTTTCTTCTGAAACTCATCAGTCTATTCTTGTTCTGAAAAATGAAGGCTATTCTATGTGAGAAATTGCCAAGAAACTGAAGATCTGGTACAACGCTGTGTACTACTCCCTTCACAGAACATTGCAAACAGTCTCTAACCAGAAAGAAAGAATGGGAGGCCCCGGTGCACAACTGACTAAGAGGACAAGTACATTAGAGTGTCTAGTTTGAGAACCAGACGCCTCACAAGTCCTCAACTGGCAGCTTCATTAAATAGTACCCGCAAAAAAACAGTCTCAATGTCAACAGTGAAGAGGCGATTCCAGGATACTGGCCCTAACAGAACACAGAGGGTGTTCTTTAATAATAAACATGATCCAGGTAGAATCAGGAGTTCCCCAGTGTAGCTGTTCAGGCCCCTTACTTTTTTCGATATTTACTGACGACATGCCACTGGCTTTGAGTAAAGCCTGTGTGTTTATGTATGCGGAATACTCAACACTATACACATCAGCTACTACAGCAACTGAAATGACTGCAACACTTAACAAAGTACTGCAATTAGTTTCAGAGTGGGTGGCAAGGAATCAGTTAGTCCTAAATATTTCCAAAACTAAAAGCATTGTATTTGGGACAAATCATTCACTAAACCCTAAACTTCAACTAATACTCGTAATAAATCATGTGGAAATTGAGCAAGTTGAGGTGACTAAACTGCTTGGAGTAACCCTGGATTGTAAACTGTCATGGTCAAAACATATTGATACAACAGTAGCTAAGATGAATGTCTGTCCATAATAAAGTGCTGCTCTGCCTTCTTAACAGCACTATCAACAAGTACTGTCCTACAGGCCCTAGTTTTGTTGCATCTTGACTACTGATCAGTCGTGTGGTCAGGTCCCACAAACAGGGACTTTGCAGTTGGCTCAGAACAGGGCAGTCCAGCTGGCCCTTCAAAGTACACGGAGAGCTAACATTAATGACAGGCATGTCAATCTCTCATGACTGGAAGAGAGATTGACTTCATCACTACTTTTATTTATGAGAGGTGTTGACATGTTGAATGCACCGAGCTGTCTTTTTAAACTACTAGCACACAGCTAGGAAACCCATGTATACCCCACAACACATGCCACTAGAGGTCTCTACACGGTCCCCAAGTCCAGAACAGACTATGGGAGGTACACAGTACTACATAGAGCCATGACCACATGGAACTCTATTCCACATAAGGTAAATGATGCAAGCAGTAGTATCGGATTTTAAAAAGCAGGTAAAAATAAATCTAATGGAACAACAGGGACTGTGAAGAGACACACACAAAGGTACAACGCATGCATACACATGCATTGTGATATTGTTATATGATGGTATTATATGTTTTGTATTGTAGATGTGTAGTGGTGTAATAATGTTATATTATGTACTGTTTTATCTTTTCTTGTAAATGTAATGTAAGTGCTTTAATATGTGTGGACACCAGGAAGAGTAGCTGTTGCCTTGGCAGAACTAATGGGGTTCCTTAATAAACCCCAGGAAGAGTAGCTGCTGCCTTGGCAGGATTAACGGGGTTCCTTAATAAATACAAAGTCCCTTTTCCCAAAGAGCCCTAACTCCTTAGTGTGTAGCAACTGCATTGTAACTACATTGTGTGTGTGTGTGTTACATCTGTGTGTAATTGTGTTGAGATCTGTTTCCCCAGCAATCCGAGGCTTCTCTCCTCAACATAAGATCAATAGCTTTGCGGAGGCCAAGGGTCTGGACCGGATCAATGAGCGCATGCCCCCCCGCCGTGACGCCGTCAACAGTGTGGGTGTCTCCATGGGCCGCATGAACATGGGGGAGCCCAACGGCACCGACAACAACAGCAATATACAGGGATGATGCACACACACACAAACACATTTAAACACTATTTCATACACACTCTGAAACACACACATAGATATGAAGTACATACACCAACATACACACATTTGACTTACGCATACTCACAAATACACTTGATTTAAACATAAAGTACACACACATACTTATACATACACATAAACACAAAACATACAGGCTACACAAGTCAACATTTACCCTTATACAGTGATGGCACACACACCATCCTCCTCCTCCCCCCTACCCCGTCCTGTTGCTGCCCAGCCCACCTCTCCACCAGTGTGGCAAGACTTTGCCATGGATGGTTGAGGCGTCCTACTGGACAAACTGTACTGCAGGTTCCATCATTACCTGATCTGACCTGGTCACACACACTACTGAAGGCCCCTGACCTGACCACAACACACTACGGAACACTCTACTGGACGTTCTGGAACACTCTTCTGGACATTCTGGAACACTCTACTGGACGTTCTGGAACACTCTACTGAACATTCTGGAACACTCTACTAGACGTTCTGGAACACTACTGGACGTTCTGGAACACTACTGAACGTTCTGGAACACTCTACTGAACGTTCTGGAACACTCTACTGAACGTTCTGGAACACTCTACTGAACGTTCTGGAACACTCTATTGGACGTTCTGGAACACTCTACTGAACGTTCTGGAACACTCCAATGCAAAACAAAGAGCTACTGTTCTGTTCTCATTGTGTAGTAGGGGTGACTGGGTGACAGATGTTACCTTTCTGTTGTGTTGGGGGCAGAGGGAGAGTGGGGGGGATTGGGGAGGGGAGTCATGGGCTGAGAGGTCAACGAGGGCTGAGGTGGCATGCGGGAGAGGGACTTCCTGTCTGGGATTTTCAGTTTCCTCTTCTCATTTTAAAACAGGAATTTTGTGGTCAGCCCGGTTGGTGGTTTACTTCATTCACTTTATTTTAGAAGATAGATAGATAGATAGATCGAGAGATGGACTGGATGGTTGTCGTGACGTCCATGGGAGTTTATTTGTGTGTGCTTGTGTCTGCATTTGCGATTGTGTGAGTGTATGTGTGTCTGTGGGGGTGAAATTTGAATGGCATTTTCATATGCAACAAGGTTGTGCTATTGAACATGTTTTGCTACCAGTACTATATGATAATAACAGGACATTCAAATGAAACATATTATTTATTAACTTCAAGGAAAAGACTATGTTGTCAGAAGGTTAAAAATGCAGTCTTATTACCTGAGTGTTCTCTCTCAATCTTATTTTATAAGCCAATATGCTCCACTGGTCAGTTAGTCAGGACTAAAGTGTGTGACCCACCGTTAATTCACACAGAGTTCACAGTACACTCACTACACCCCAGACAGACGCTGCCTCTAAAGTCAGTCAGATAAATAAAACTGACCTTAGATCAGTTTTAGTGGCAACGTCTGTCTATTCCACTCTTATGTTCCTTTGCTAAAACTGATCATATTTCATTTCTAAGGGCAACTTTTTTATCACTTTTACTTATTCCACTTGCTGGGACTAGCTACACGTTTAATGTTCTATTGCTGCCAAGTCAATCATAGAAATAGAAAGCATAGAATGGACACCTGTATCAGAGATTGAAATGTAGAAATAACTATGATAGATTGGCTGTTTTGCAGGATCAGCAATGAGTGAAGTCCATTCCATGCGTTCCATTTCTACGGTGTCCTCTTAATGTGCTGTCCAGTAGCCTATAACCTGAGCTGGCTGCACTGGAGGAAACTCCTATAGTGTATATGCTGTTGTGTTGTACCTTGAAAATTAAATGAAGTGTTTTTGGCTGAGTGTGAGCAGTGACTAACAGAAGTCAACAGAAGGTTATT
The DNA here is from genome assembly GCF_018296145.1 of Oncorhynchus tshawytscha. Classification (NCBI taxonomy): domain Eukaryota; kingdom Metazoa; phylum Chordata; class Actinopteri; order Salmoniformes; family Salmonidae; genus Oncorhynchus; species Oncorhynchus tshawytscha. The sequence continues at coordinate 73,424,445 of NC_056436.1, read as the reverse complement.
TGTTTGTAAAGCATTTATAAACGCATCAATGCATGCAGTTAAGTTATTTGATAATAATGTGAAATTCGATTTGTGCCGTGTTTCAGTATGGTAAGTTCCCTTTTTCTTCCTTCAAATAGGGAGAAGATTTATTTTGCAAAACATGTATGATTTTTATAATTTTTGGGGGGTGATTTTGTTATTTAAAAAAAAATGTTTTCCATGATTGTATTATGAGTTAATGTATTGTTTTATTTTGATGCTGTACAGACTGGAAGCTTCTATGAGGTGAAATGCATTATGACTCTATCTCTCCTCTCTTCTCTGTTGATGTACAGGAGTTGCTTTTAAACTTGCAATAGCGTGAATGAATGACCATACTATAAAGAGACAGACTTCCATTCAGGCAGACAAAGCATGATTGCATGGTAAACTCATCTGTAAAAGCAGACAGAGTTACAGAAGCTGTCTTTCAAATTTTAAAGGGAAAGTTTACTCTCTAATCATAATTCTTAAATTATATTCTTGTTATTTAATATTATTATTATTATTATATTTATAATTAACATTATTCTTAAGCTCTCTGCTGGTTGCTCTTGCATTTTTCGGATCTTTGTTTGGTCTCATTGTGCTTTATTTTACGAGGTGAACTTACTCGAGACCTTGTGCCATATAGTTTGTGCCATGGCTCTCTGTCTCATCACACACACTGTAAGCATGCCCCATGGGACAAACCACTTTTTTTACTCTTGAATAAAATATGCATGAACCTTTGGCATACTTCTGTTTATTTCCTCCGTTGTTCACAGATACATACAGAAGTGCACACACACACACACACACACACACACACACACACACACACACACACACACACACACACACACACACACACACACACACACACACACACACACACACACACACACACACACACACCACACACACACACCACTATACACTGAGTATACCAGACATTAGGAACATCTTCTTAACATTGAATTGGACCCCCCTTTCCCTCAAAACAGCCTACAAGGTGTCGGATGTAGGCCCGTTGACTTCAATGCTTCCCAGTTGTGGCAAGGTTGTTGAATGTCATTTGGGTGGTGGACCATTCTTAATACACAAAGGAAACTGTTGAGCCTGAAAAACTCGTTGCAATTCTTGACACAAACCGGTGCGCCTGGCAACTACTTCCATACCCGTTGAAAGGCACTTCAATCTTTTGTCATACCCATTCACCCTCTGAATGACACACACACAATCCACGTCTCAATTGTCTCAATGCTTAAAAATCCTTCTTTAACATGCCTCCTCCCCTTCATCTACACAGATTGAAGTGGATTTAACAAGTGACATCAATAAGGGATCATAGCTTTCACCTGGATTCACCTGGTCAGTCCATGTCATGGAAAGAGAAGGTGTTCATAATGTTTTCAGTGTATGTTCTCTAATTGCCCTCTGGTGGAGAACTTCCCCTCAGTAGATCACACACAATAACTGCAGCTGGATCAAGCAGACTCTAGCTATATTGAAAACACTTTTCCTGGCTCTTCCACAAATGTTTCCAGGCATGATGTGGCATCCAGAGATTACATTTTTTTTTAAATCATGAATTGACTATTTTCCTGTAATTTTCTGTAATATATTTAGGCTACCTAGTCCAGGATTCCACACCTGGATAGGGACCGTGACTTGTAGTGCTGTACTGTGCTGTGCTGTGTAATAATACTGTAACAAGATTTGAGTGGACTTGAGAGTGGTGGGTTGACTGAAACTTGTTACATCACCTCCCCAAAAGGTTATCACAAGAACACATACTGTATGATTCATCAGAAATGTAGCAGCTGTAGAAGTCTGGTTATAAAAACGTCCAACTACGCTTACACCCATAACTCTTCCACCACTCCCTGTTCCATTACTGTTACCTATTACACCCATAACTCTTCCACCACTCCCTGTTCCATTACTGTTACCTATTACAGTACATGCCTCTTCCACCCCTCCCTGTTCCATTGCTGTTACCTATTACAGTACATGCCTCTTCCACCACTCCCTGTTCCACTACTGTCATCTATTACACCCATAACTCTTCCACCACCCCCTGTTCCATTACTGTTACCTATTACAGTACATGCCTCTTCCACCACTCCCTGTTCCATTAATGTTACCTATTACATCCATAACTCTTCCACCACTCCCTGTTCCATTACTGTTACCTATTACAGTACATGCCTCTTCCACCACTCCCTGTTCCATTGCTGTTACCTATTACAGTACATGCCTCTTCCACCACTCCCTGTTCCACTACTGTCATCTATTACACCCATAACTCTTCCACCACCCCCTGTTCCATTACTGTTACCTATTACAGTACATGCCTCTTCCACCACTCCCTGTTCCATTAATGTTACCTATTACACCCATAACTCTTCCACCACTCTCTGTTCCATTACTGTTACATATTACAGTACATGCCTCTTCCACCAATCCCTGTTCCATTACTGTTACCTATTACAGTACATGCCTCTTCCACCAATCCCTGTTCCATTACTGTTACATATTACAGTACATGCCTCTTCCACCCCTCCCTGTTCCATTACTGTTACCTATTACAGTACATGCCTCTTCCACCACTCCCTGTTCCATTAATGTTATCTATTACACCCATAACTCTTCCACCACTCCCTGTTCCATTACTGTTACCTATTACAGTACATGCCTCTTCCACCACTCCCTGTTCCATTACTGTTACCTATTACAGTACATGCCTCTTCCACCACCCCCTGTTCCATTAATGTTATCTATTACAATACATGCCTCTTCCACCACCCCATGTTCCACTACTGTTATCTATTACAGTACATGCTTCTCCCACCACTCCCTATTCCATTACTGATATCTATCACAGTACATGAGTCTTCCACCACTCCCTGTTCCACTACTGGTATCTATCACAGTACATGCCTCTTCCACCACTCCCTGTTCCACTACTGTTATCATTCACAGTACATACCTCTTCCACCACCCCCTGTTCCATTAATGTTATCTATCACAGTACATGAGTCTTCCACCACTCCCTGTTCCACTACTGTTATCTATTACAGTACATGGCTCTTCCACCACTCCGTGTTCCACTACTGTTATCTATTACAGTACATGGCTCTTCCACCACTCCCTGTTCCACTACTGTTATCTATTACAGTACATGGCTCTTCCACCACTCCCTGTTCCACTACTGTTATCTATCACAGTACAAGCTTCTCCCACCACTCCCTGTTCCACTTCTGTTACATTTCAGTGACGCCTCTGTGTGGAATTTATTATGTTTGCACATTCTTTAAATTTCCCTTCCTCTCTCTAGCCCTTTCTCTACCACTCTCTCTCTTTCTCTGCCACTCTCTCTCTTCCACTCACATGTTGGGTTCCAGAGTGGTGCAGTGGTCCAAGGCACTGCAACTCAGTGCTAAGGGCATCACTACAGACCCTGGTTTGATTCCAGGCTGTATCACCACCGGCTGTGATTGGGAGTCCTACAGGGCGGTGCACAATTGTCCCAGCGTCGTTAATGTTTGGACAGGGTAGGCCATCATTGTAACTAAGAATTTCCTAGTTAAATAAAACTGTGTCTCTTTCTCTATTTGTATTTCTTTATCTTCCTCTCTCTATGTAATGCTCATCGTCGGTGGAAGGAAGAGTGGACCAAAGTGCAGCATGGAAAGTGTTCATGATATTTATTTACAAGAAACACTCAAACAAATATAACAAATCTGACCGCGAACAGTTCTGTCAGGCACAAACACTAAACAGAAAATAACACCCCACAAAACCCAAAAGGAAAATGACAACCTATATATGATCCCCAATCAGAGACAATGATAAACAGCTGCCTCTGATTGGGAACCACACACACACACACACACACACACACACACACACACACACACACACACACACACACACACACACACACACACACACACACACACACACACACACACACACACACACACACACACACACACACACACACACACACACACACACACACACACACACACACACACGGCAAAAAAACAAAGAAATAGAAAACATAGACTTTCCCACTCGAGTCACACCCTGACCTAACCAAACAGAGAAAATAATAAGGATCTCTAAGGTCAGGGCGTGACACTTTATTTCTTTATCTTTCTCTCACTCTCTTTATATTTGCATCTCTTTATCTTCCTCTCTCTATCTCTTTATCTTCCTCTCTCTATCTCTTTATTTTCCTCTATCACTCTCTTTATATTTCTCTATCCGTCTCTATCGTTCTTTATCCATCTTTATGTGGGATATATTGCCTCACTGCCACCTCTGTCAAACTGAAAATGAAAGTATTACTCAAGTTTGTGTAACACAAAGGCATGGTAGGAGAGGAAGAACAGCGAAGAACATGGAAGACGAAGAGATGCTCTGAGTTATAGTCTCCAGTGAACTCTTTTATTCTTGGATCGTCTCTGTTATTCTGGAACTAAGACCACTCCAAACAGAAGAAAGGTAAAATTCAGCGGATTAGCAATGTCAGCAGCAAAATCGTTTCTTTGAATTTGAACTGAACCTTCAAATGAATGAGTAATAGTCTATAGATCTGGGTACAGGATAACAATTCCCTCATGGAAAAAAAAGTATTTATTGTGTATGTATGAATGTATCACTGATAGTCTCCCGTTGTGGGGTATGAGGATGTAGTCAAGGAGACTATGTACGAATCACGGTATGTTTCCGTTACTCTGTATGGGTAACATCAGGGCACCATTTAATAGTTTCCCTATTATACTGGACTATAATTCTCATTTCTAAACTGAAGGTGATCCTCTCCTGTTCTACCATATATGATATATATTTTTTAATCAGAATGAGGGTTTCTCTAAAAGAGATTAGCCATATTATTTTATTCATGATAATCAGATTCACAATTGCAAAATTATCTCACGTAATTGTTCCCCTGTAGTTGAGTTCAGGATTAAAAGATAATCAGGCTTTGAACCATATACTGTACTAGCTAGTTTACATTTATGGTAAACCGGTATTGCCTTTGAAACAGTGTCAGCAGATGTGTGAAGATAGGAAGTGAATCTACTCCTATAAACCATACACAAACATGCACACACACACATTTGGGTTCTTAGTTGTTCTCAGATAGCTGTTCTTAGTTCTCTGACTTTCCGTACCAGGATGTTTAAATGTGACGTATTCTGAGATCTCATACACACGATGCCACTGTGATGAAATCTAACCCGAACCCTGGAAATACTTCTTCATAGAAGGTTATTCCGGAGAAGTTGTGAAAATGACAAAAGGAAGAGGAGTTTATTGAGGATTATTGTAGTGTTGTATCATACTAAGTCATGGTCTCGTTACGTCTGTTCCTCAGATGCAGCAATTGGGAGGGGAGGAGTGTCTGGTCCCTCAGCCTCGTGGGAGTTTACCCAAAGCCTGTGCGATAGGATTGGCTTCTGTGGTGGTGACGGCCATCTTGGTTTTGGAGCCTGAGGGCTTCTTCAGACACGTTTCCGCAGCAATACTCATCCTGACTGTGGGGCCTTTGCTGCACGGAGTGTTTCTTCTCTCAGAGGAATGTCTTCATCATGCAACTACCAGGTGAAGGAACTTGTTAACTTTCATACTCATACTCACAAAACATGGTAGGCGAATAAATTGATTTACATGGTTTTTTACATGGATATTTACATGTTACCTCCCTCCCTCTCTCGCTCTATCTCTCTCTCTCCCTCTCTCGCTTCCTTTCCCTCTCTCCTCTCTCTTTCTCTCTGCCCAGGTACCGTGGTCGGAGGCTGGGTCAGATGGTGACAGCCTGTGTGGGTGTATGTACCCTCCTGTGTGTGGGTTTGGCAGTGCTGCTGTTTGTCTTGGCCAAGCCCCAGCCCTGGAGGGACCAGTGGAGCTTGGTTATCCTGGCTTGTGTCCTCTACCCTCTACTCAAAACCCTGGGAGTACTGGTGAGATAACAAGCTCCTGATCTGGAACTCTCACACATAGTATGAGCCAACACAATACCCTATGTGTCTCCAGGTTGAGTTTTAATCAGCAGTCTAGTTTCCCAAACCCTTTCCTTTATGCCACTAATAACACAGTTTACCTTTGTAAAGCCAATGAAGGTGAATGATGCTATACGAGACTGTAGCTTACATGCTGCTGTAAGATGTTGACTGTGTATTAGTGTTATTTATGTTAGCACATAGTTGTTTTTTTATTTGCCCATCACTGTTGTGGTTTCTGTCACTTGAAACCCGAAAGAGGAACCTCTATTGCCCTCCAGTCAGCAGAAGTGGCATGGACTTGTTTTGAAATACATCAAGCAGGGTTAATTTTGTTGTGGTTAATTTCTTCTGAAAATCATTTAGAGAAGAAAACTAGTTTTCTTACCTAAATCACCACAGAGTGAACCTGGAAAGAGCTGTGCATCCAGTGAGGTTCAACACACTGTTCATGCAGGAACCCTGAGGTTTTCTGACTAGGGCTGTTGAGTGACCATGTTACTGCCATGAGTCATGACCGCTGTCAAATTCCATGTGACTGTTGAGTCACGGTAGTCTCCTCTTATACACTCTGGACATGTGTTGGTAGAACCCAACTCACTAACGGCCATCAGGTCCTAATGTCCTAGTACTGAGGGCTCTATTGTCACTCTAACCACTCTGACATAAATGCAATCGAAAATCACATCAAATATTTATCATCAAAACAGTATAGTGATCAATTTGAAGAAAGAAGTTCAACAGCAGGTTGAAACAGTGTAAAACATGGTTGTTGTAGATGTTGTTTCAAAGCCAACACACTGAAATGGACAGCGCTTTCTATTGTGATGATTCATTCAAAACCCCCATATACATATTAGAGCTGATGCATATGCATAAGGTTAGGATCACAAACCAGAAAAAAAACTTTAATTAAAATGTGTATTGTGCTGCTAAACAATACATAGCCTACTGCATATTACCCATGGCAGAAAAACATTAAACAAAACTGATTTAAGATGTCATTGGTACATCATTTGTCTAGCCTACACTCCAAAATTAAACAAATGAGAATAATGGCCTTTGAGTGTGGACTGCATTATTATGCATACTGGATGGACTGGTTACCTACCTTATGCTGCGCTCCAAAATGCATATCCATGATTCTGGGAGTGAGCCCTAGGCGATGCTTTTGGTTCATTGATTGTGCAGGGGGGCTTACAGGTAGTCTACAATTTGTATTTATTTTATTTTACTAGGCAAGTCAGTTAAGAACAAATTCTTATTTTCAATGACGGCCTAGGAACAGTGGGTTTACTGTCTGTTCAGGGGCAGAACGACAGATTTGTACCTTGTCAGCTCGAGGGTTTAAACTTGCGACCTTCCGGTTACTAGTCCAACGCTCTAACCACTAGGCTACCCTGCCGTCCCAAATTGTAGCGAATTTGTATTTGATTTTGAATAGCCTAGTCAAATCAACTCAAATCACACTGTATTTATACTGCACATTTCAGACTTGGAATGCAACACAATGTGCTTCACAGGGAAAAAATATGTTAATATTTACTACACAACAAACAAAAGAGGATAAAACACAGAAGAATTGTGCCTCCTGAGTGGTGCAGTGGTCTAAGGCACTGCATCGCAGTGCTAGAGGTGTCACTACAGACCCAGGGTGTATCACATTAGGCTCAGTGTCATCAGGGTTAGGGGAGGGTTTGGCTGTGGAAGGCTTGACTTTGCTCTAGAGACTCCCTGTAACAGGCTTGGTTGTCAGTTGAACAGTTTTTTGTGTGGCTGGCGGGAGGGTGTTAAGAAGCGCAGTTTGGCGGGTCATGTTTCGGGGGACGCATGACTCAACCTTCGCCTCCCGAGCCTGTTGGAGAGTTACAGTGATGAGACAAAATTGAAAATGGGGTAAAAAAATAACAATAACTACATTCACCGTAAGGAAAAGCAAAGATAAAAAGTTTTGTTTTAAGATCTCTTTAAATAATGTCCACAGTTTCGGCCCCCCTCAGGTTCTCTGGCAGGCTATTCCAGAGGCTGGGGGCATAGTAACTAAAGGCTAGGGGCATAGTAACTAAAGGCTGGGGGCATAGTAACTAAAGGCTGCCTCTCCATGACCCTTGGTCCTAGGCTTTGGGATAGTTAAAAGGTCAGTGCCAGAGAACCTGAAGGACTTACTGGGTACATAACTTAAAATCATGTCTGACATGTACTGGGGTGCACAATCATGGATTGATTTAAAAACCAATAGAAGAATAGAAGGCTAGGGCACATATCATCAAACTTCTCATCAGGTCTTGCTTGACTGATACACAGCCTAATGTTTGTTATCTTATCTCTGAAATTTGCCACAAACTCATCACATTTAGATGTGGAGGAAAGTTCACATAGGTTTCCAGGGGTAGGATTTATCAGGCCATCAATGGTCGAGTAGAGACTTCATTATTATCGATTATTAGTGATCAAGTTAGAAAAATGAGCCCGTCTGGCATTTCTAATTGCCTTGTTATATGCCAAGTTGCTCTCTCAGAATATCATAATGGACCTGCGACTTTTACTTCCTCCACTTCAGCTCTGCCCCTCTGCAATTTCTCTTTAATCTATTGGTTTCCTCACTCATCATTGAAAGACAGACCGTCAGGAAAGCACACAGCCTACATTCGCTATTCCAGTGCATACAGATAACATGTCTTCTGCCCCTGTTCCTACCTATTTGATAATAGCCATTCTAAATTCAAACTAATTGTATATATTCATAAAAACTAGATTACATTTAGAATAGTCTGATGGGTGAAAACATGATCAGTTGATGAGAGAACAGCTGTGCAGCTTGAGGCAAGGAACAGAGCACATGCTTTTCTCGCTATTTTCTCAAATCATCAACAGCCTGTAGTCTCACCATGCAGCCCATATACTGTATGTTCTGATTTCTAACACATTCTAAGATTTGTATAATTTACAAATGAATATCCCAAATAACTCTAAACCTAGCATATAGGACCTGTTTCAAATTATCACTTTTTCGCTCAAAATCGTCACTTCATATGCGCACTCCTCTATAAATGAGAAAAATATTATTTCTATTTTATTCATCTAAGTTCAATTATATTAGTCTTACTATAAAATGATATAATATAAAATAATGGCATAGGCACATGAGCAGCTTGTACAGTATGTTGCTTTTATGTGTGGGTGCCTAAAGATGCTAAATGTATTTATGTTAATTAACGGTCAATTACCGTGAGACCGGCTGACAAAATGTCACAGCCGCCACAGCCTTATTTCTGACACCCACACACAAGGCTGGGATAAAATGTAGAACATTAATTCCTATCTTTTTATCCCAGATTTCCTACATGTCTATCTCTTGGCCTGTGAGTAATTCTGTTCCTTTTCCGGTTGTTGTTTCTCTCTCCCATGTTCAGGGTCCGTCTGAGGTGGAGGTGTCAGAGATCTGTGAGACGAGGAAGATGAACGTGGCTCATGGCCTGGCTTGGTCTTTCCACCTGGGCTACCTCAACCTGGTTCTGCCTCGTAAGTAGCATTAATTCATGAAGTGAGCTCATTTCATATATGAAAAAGCTGTCATGTAAACATTGTGTGTGTGTTCCTGTTCAAATTGACATGTATCCCATTGTGCGTGTGTGTGTGTGTGTTTCTCTGGTAGGGTTGGAGGGTTCAATCGCAGCGTTCCGTGCTTCACATAATGCAGGTCCGTTTGAGACCAGGGGTTCCAGAAAGCTCCTCATTCTCCTTCCTCTCAACGCAAACATTACTCACACGCTGGAGGACGAGGACACCAACATCCATTTCTATGACAACCTACCTGATACAGAGATCGACAGGGCAGGTGTCAGGGGGCGTGTCTACAAGCACAGTGTCTACACCGTATTGGACAAGGACAGACAGGTAGGTGGGATTCATTTACAGTCACCTTCTCAAACACTATCTCAAAGTGAAATGCATCACACTGGCACCACTATGTGGTCAAATGGTGAATCAACCGTGAGTGCTTATGAAGCACTGGAAAAGACTATAACAAACATGGAAAAGCCCAACACTTGCACCATGGTGGCCAAATGTGTGGACAATCTATAAACCCATTTGCAGATTTTTTTTTACACTGAAACGCCTAATCACAGTATCTCTTGTGTGTGTGTGTGTGTGTCTCTAGGCCTATCACTGTGTTGTGGAGTATGCCACCCCTCTGATGACCCTGTATAAGATGTCTCAGGAGAGCAGTGCAGGGTTTGGGGAGAAGGACAGGAGAGAGCAGGTGCTGCTGTTCTACAGGACTCTACAGGACATACTGGACCGCTCACTGGAGTGCAGGAACCGCTACCGACTCATCCTGCTCAACGGTTAAATATCATGCTATTTACATGTTACCTGCCTTTCTCTCACTCTCTCTCTGTATAATAATTTATGTCCTCCTATGTCCCCAATAGTACAACCTATGAACCCTATATAATTTCTACTTCCTGTAGATGAACATGAGGATGACCCTCACTACCTGTCCAACTCCATTCTGAAGAACCTGGATCAACAGGAGAAAGAAGAGTTCTATGTTCCCCCTTTCATCCCTCAGCCTGAGGTGGACCACCCATCCCATGCCCTGCCCATCATCGACAACTGGCACCGAGCTGAGCCAATGAGCAGGGTGCCTACGATCATGATCAGTCATGACATGCCACGTACGCTCAGGGAACCGGTTGAGAATTCGGAAGACCTTTCTCCATGAGACAGGTCTAGAGAGATAAACAAAATAAATGGCACTTATGCACAACAGCAGCAGCACTACACCAGGCTGCAAGGTAGGAAGCCATCTCAAAGTAGAGCAACAAGGCATTGCCTTCCCCTTTACACCGCCACTCATTACTTAACATACAGTGCATTTGGAAAGTATTCAGACCCTTTGACTTTTTCCACATTCTGTTACGTTACAGTCTTATTCTAAAATGGATTCAATTGTTTTTCTTCCTCAATCTACACACAATACCCCATAATGACAAAGCATAAACAGGTTTTGTAGATTTTTTTTGCTAATTTATAAAATGTATCAAAATAAATATCACATTTACATAAGTATTCAGACCCTTTACTCAGCACTTTGTTGAAGCACCTTTGGCAGCGATTACAGCCTCAAGTCTTCTTGGGTATGATACTACAAGCTTGGCACACCTGTATCTGGGGAGTTTCTCCCATTCTTCTGTGCAGATCCTCTCAAGCTCTGTCCGGTTGGATGGGGAGCATTGCTGCACAGCTATTTTCAGGTCCCTCCATTGAGTTCAAGCCCAGGCTTTGGCTGGACCACTCAAGGACATTCAGAAACTTGTCCGATGCCACTCCTACGTTGTCTTGGCTATGTAGGGTCATGAACCTTCTCCCCAGTCAGAGGTCCTGAGTGCTCTGGAGCAGGTTATCATCAAGGATCTCTCTGTACTTTGCTCTGTTCATCTTTCCCTCAATCCTGACTAGTCTCCCAGTCCCTGCCACTGAAAAACATCCCCACAGCATGATACTGCCACCACCATGCTTCACTGTAGGGATGGTGCCAAGTTTCCTCCAGATGTTACGCTTGGCATTCAGGCCAAAGAGTTCAATCTTGGTTTCATCAGACCAGAGAATATTGTTTCTCATGGTCTGAGAGTCTTTAGGTGCCTTTTGGCAAACTCCATACGGGCTGTCATTTGCCTTTTACTGAGGAGTGGCTTCAGTCTGGCTTCATCAGACCAGAGAGAAGAATCGTGGTGGTTCCAAAATTCTTCCATTTAAGAATGATGGAGGCCACTGTGTTATTGGGGACCTTCGATGCTGCAGAAATGTTTTGATGCCTCGACACAATCCTGTCTCGGAGCTCTACGGACAATTCCTTCGACCTTATTGCTTGGTTTTTGCTCTGACATGCACTGTCAACTGTGGGACCTTATATAGACAGGTGTGTGCCTTTTCAAATCATGTCCAATCAATTGAGTTTACCACAGGTGGACTCCAATCAAGTTGTAGAAACATCTAAAGGATGATCAATGGAAACAGGATGCACCTGAGATCAATTTATAGTCTCATAGCAAAGGGTCTCAATACTTATTGTATTTATGTTTTTTATGTTTTATAAATGTGCAAAAAATTCCAAAAACCTGTTTTCGCTTTGTCAATATGGGGTATTGTGTGTATATTGATGAGGTAAAACATTTATTTGATCAATTTTAGAATAAGGCTGTAACGTCACAAAATGTGGAAAAAGTCAAGGGGTCTGAATACTTTCCGAATGTTTTGTACGAGGGTCAGATTGCATACTAACAGAGGAATAACAGAACATTGTTAATGGTGTAATACAATCCTGTGTTGGCTGTAACGTTTGGCCACATACTGTAAGTGTTGTGTTTCTGTATGTATACAAACAAACAGAATTCAGGGTCAAGTTACAACAACAACCCTGCTCATTCCTCTCATTGTGTGCATGTTGTTCTACACTCAGTTTTGTAATTCATCTGTCTGTACTGTATGTATGGGCTCCCGAGTGACGCAGCGGTCTAAGGCGCTGCATCTCAGTGCAAGAGGTGTCACTACAGTCCCTGGTTCGAATCCAGACTGTAACACATCTGGCCGTGATTGGGAATCCCATAGGGCAGCGCACAATTGGCCCAGCGCCGTCCGAGTTTGGTCGGTGTAGGCCGTCATTGTAAATAAGAATTTGTTCTTAACTGATTTGCCTAGTTAAATAAACCTCTTAAAGGTTAAATAAAAAAGAACACTATGATGGATTTACATTATTTGCAAAGACAGAATGTGCATGCCTGAACCATGGGGTGAATTAGAAGGGGAGAGAAGAGAGAGAGAGAAGAGAGAGCCTGAGGGACACTGAATAGTAACAGCTTTATCATTCCAAATAGTAGTGGTATGGTAGTAGGGGTGATGGTAATGATAGCAGTTTACTGATGGTGGTGGTAGTAGTAATGATGATGGTAATTGTATTACTGATGTAATGGTGAGAATGACAGTTAGTTATAGTTTCATTTTCTGGGTTTAAACTTTAATCTTTATATTTCTACTATTGACTGTTACCATTTTATTGTTGTTATTATTTGTATTTTTTTCTTTATATGTAATTTATTTACTAACATTTTATATTATTACTCTTCATTATTTTATTATAATGTATACATTATTGCTTTTGCAATTTACAACGCAATGTTTTTCATGCCAATAAAGCAACTTGAATTTGAGAGAGAGAGAGATCCCATATCTGCATGCCTGGCTAGGGGCTAGGGAGTGAGCTGAGAGCTGAGCCTGGGCTGATCATTCAGAGGAGAACAGAGCCTGAGTCACAAGTTACCAGTCATGTTATCTATCTACAGCGTACTCACGCACACACGCACACACGCAAACGATCCGGATGATTCCTTTAGAAACACCTATTTGTGATTGCATCAGATACCATATCCATTTGATTGAGTGAATGACATAAACACACTGCTAACTTGGATACTGTTTAGAAAAGTTGAAACTATACAGTAGGTGTATGGATTCAAGGTTGTAGATTTTTCTAGACAGCAACACTTTACCTGCTGATTGACCATGCAGGAGGTAGCAAGCAGGTGACTGAGACTGGGACTGGTCTGGGACTGGTCTGGGACTGAGACTGGTCTGGGACTGAGACTGGGACTGGGTCTGGGACTGGGACTGGGTCTGGGACTGGGACAAAGACTGGTCTGGGACTGGTCTGGCGTGTTCTGGGCTGACAGTGTCTCCACTTCAATGAATGTGCTTGGAGGACATTTTTACAGAAATAGGGCACATCAGTGATACACTCTTAGAAAAAAGGGTTCCAAAAGAGTTCTTCGGCTGTCCCCATAGGAGAACCCTTTTTGGTTCCAGGTGGAACCCTTTTGAGTTTCATGTAGAACTCTGTGGAAAGGGTTCTACATGAAACTCAAAATGCTTCTACCTGGAACCAAAAAGGGTTATTCCTTCTTGGTTCTACAGTAGGTAGCACATTTTTTCTAAGAGTATATTATACAGTAGATTTGGATTAATTTCCTGAAATAGGTCAATCGTTTCCTGAATTAGGTAAATCAGTTGAGAACCTGTGAACACCTGTTCTCAATCTGATGAGGAAGCTGATGATATCTGTGAGCAAACACGCACACACACATGGACGCACACACACATGGACGCACACAAAAAACACGGTGGTAAGCTCTACAGACCAACACATTCTGTAGTTTCCATTCACTTCCATGGAAAGACAGTGAACTTCCTATTTACTGTTTAGACATCATAATGATCTGGGCAGGGCTGAAGATGATAGGCTGGTGGTGTATAGCTGGAGTCCCAAAAGGGTACATTTCCTTTTCTGTGACTCATAACTGAATGCTGTTACAGTCCGACTCCGTCCTGGGACACTGGTCCAGCCATAGATTCTCGACAGGTCCAGCAACACCTGAGCCTAAAAATAGCACATAGGTTTATAGATAGTGTGAGACTTGTATTCTCATTTATAATACACACTACAAGGCCTGTGTGTGAAAGAGTGGCGTGCTGAGAAAACATTTACTCTTCCAGATACTCATTCATTTCACCATTGTTTGAAACAATGTGGTGTGGGTGTTGAAAGAGCCAAGGGAGAGAGGGAGAGGGGGAAGGGAGGATCCAAGGTTCATTGGAAATCCCCTTCCTGCCTGATCAGTGAGTGTCAGGTCATGTGATGTGATTCACCTGTGACTCAGCCCAGGTAAGTCTCGTGGCTGGCTGTGCTGGCCTTGTCTAGACCGGCAGGCACAGGTAGCAGGAACAGAGCAGTGAGTGTATTCCAGTGTATTCCGGGAACCCTCAGGTGCCATATTTATAAAGGGATTCATCAAAAGGGAATTAAGCCAACCACCTCCAATATACAATAAATCATGTTAAGGGGGTTATTAAACCTAAGCCTATCTTTTTAGGCCTACATTAGGCCTGGGTATCCATAATTCTGTCATCAATTATATTTATGTTTAGAACAGTATAAAACCATTTTTTATAAATACACTATACATACAAAAGTATGTGGACAGCCCTTTATATTAGTGGATCTGGCGACTTCAGCCACACCAATTGGTGTCATGTGTATAAAATCGAGCACACCGCCATGCAATCTCCAGAGACAGACATTGGCAGTAGAATGGCCTCACTGAAGGGCTGTGACTTTCAACTTGGAACCATCATAGGATGCCACCTTACAAAACAAGTCAGTTCAACAAATTTCTGCCCTGCTAGAGCTTCCCTGGTCAAATGTAAGTACTGTTATTGTGTAGTGGAAACATCTAGGTGCAACAACGGTTCAGCCGCGAAATGGTAGTCCCACTACCGAGTTCTAAACTGCCTCTGAAAGCAACGTCAGCACAAGAACTGTTCATCAGGAGCTTCATGAAATGGGTTTCCATGGCCAAGCAGCCGCACACAAGCCTAAGATCACCCTGCGCAGTGCCAAGCGTAGGCTTGAGTAGTGTAAAGCTCGCTGCCATTAGACTAGACTCTGGAGCAGTGAAAACGCGTTCTCTGGAGTGATGAATCACGCTTCACCATCTGGCAGTCAGACGGACAAATCTGGGTTTGGTGGATGCCAGGAGAACGCTACCTGCCCGGGTGCATAGTGTCAACCTTAAAGTTTGGTGGAGGCGGAATAATGGTCTGGGGCAGGTTTTTCATGATTCGGGCTAGGCCCCTTAGTTCCAGTGAAAGGAAATCTTAACACTACAGCATACAATTATATTCTAGACAATTCTGTGCTTCCAACTTTTTCCCCCCCCTTTATTTAACCAGGTAGGCTCGTTGAGAACAAGTTCTCATTTACAACCATGACCTGGCCAAGATGAAGCAAAGCAGTGCGACACAAACAACACAGAGTTACACATGGAACAAACAAAACATACCATCAATAACACAATATGGAAAAAATAATAATAACAAAAAAAATATATGTATATATATATATATTTGTGGCAACAGTTTGGGAAATGCCCTTTCCTGTTTCAGCATGACAATGCCCCTGTGCACAAAACAAGGTCCATACAAAAATGATTTGTCGAGATTGATGTGGAAGAATTTGACTGGCCTGGAAAGAGCCCTGACCTCAACCCCATCGAACACCTTTGGGATGGATTGGAACGCCAACTGCGGGCCTAATTGCCCAACATCAGTGCCTGACCTCACTAATGCTCTTGTGGTTGAATGGAAGCAAGTCCCTGCAGTAACATTCCAACACCTAGTGGACTGCATTCCCAGAAGAGTGGGGGTTGTTATAGCAGCAAAGGGGGGACCAATTCCATATTAATGGCAATGATTTTAGAATGAGATGTTCGATGAGCAGGTGTCCACATACTTTTGGTGATGTAGTGTATGAGCATTGGATACTTTTATTTTCTTGATAACCTAACAATAAACCTTTCTAATAACATAAATGGCACAGAATACGGGATAAAACGGGTGATGTCAGTACTGAGAGGCCAGTCAGTGCAATGTCTAGGCATGTGGCGTGAGGCTGATTCAACCCCTTTCAGCAGTTGCTCACCGTCGCGCTGCTATGGTAACCAAGGAGGCAGTCCCACAAGTGAGCAGCTGAAGCAACCAAGGATTACTATTTAAACACCGTGAGCGCTTCAGCGACTTCAATCAACTGACTTCTACATGGAGGGAATAGACCGAAAACCTGTATCACTAAGTGGAGTAGTGGAGATAGAGGAAAAATCGCAATGGTCTATACCCCGGCTTTGGTCCTCGGACACGGAATGCTCATTATGTCTGAAGAGGGTAGCGTAGTCGAGCGAAAGTTTCTCTATCAAATCACATCGAGCGACAAAAAAGATACGCGTCGGGGCAGCCTTGAAAGTTGCGAATCCATCAAGGAAAGGAACTCCTCAAGTAAGTAAGGCTCTGTTCTGAATTCTAGGTTTGTATTTAATCGGATATGTACTGTTCTAAATAATGGCTTATTTTAACTGTCAGTTAATTCTGTTGACTTTATAGGCCTTTTGTCAACTTTAGCCTAGGACTCATAGGTTTTGACCATTCCAAGCGGTGGTAGATATTAATGTAGCTGATGCAGCCAGATAGTCAACTGCGTAGCCGACTGCTCATGACTGTCAGCTGATGGTCTGTTCTTGAAAATTAATTAAACCGAACTCTGTCTCTCATTTAGAGTTGCTAATACATTGCCTTATTTTGACGATCCATGTAAAAAAAAAGATTCACAATAGATAAGAATAGTCTGTTACAATGCTACATTTTAGCCATTTTGCAGACGCTCCAATCCCGAGCGATTTACAGTAGCCTAGTGAGTGCATACATTTTTCGTACTGGTCCCCTGTTGAAATCTGAACACTCTGGCGTTGCAAGCGCCATGCTCAACCAACTGAGCCACACGGGACATGTTATTGAGTGTAGTATTATAAGACTACTCATCAAAATAAGGCAATTTAAGATGGTTTGAAATGTATTATTGCAACGCTATTGAATAGTAGGCTGAATAACTTAAATGGGCCTAAGTGGAATAGTATAGGCCTTATCAAATGTCTGTAATACAAAAGTATAGGTTGTACAACTTCAACTCATGGTTCATTAGCAATATATTGATATTAACCTATTCTCTTTTTCAGGTCTGGACTCTGAAATGACTCTTGACTGTGAGGAGAGAATACTCCAGCAGGACATGATCAGGCAGATCGAGAGTTGTCTCTCTAACGCTAAAGAATCGAATCTGCGCTGCAGGGTGCTGCTGCTTCCCCGCCCGTTGACCGCCAAGGTTGCCCGGGACGTGGTGCGTTCCTCAGTTGGAGAACCGTGTGGGCTCCGCGGGGCCTTCATACAGGTCTATTTGGAGACAAAACAGGGCCTTCAGCTGCAGACGCTGGGCATTATATCACCCGACCCGACCGTCACTCCTACCTTCGAGCTTTCCATTGTGTTCAAGCTGGACAAAGACGGTTGGCCTCCTCTCAAGCACATATTCGTTACCGACAAGCTGTTGAAACTACGACCCCAGTACCGGCTGGTCAAGAAGAAATTGTATTCCTCCGCGAGCCCTGTCATACACGAGTTTTGCTGAGAGACAATTTCTGATCGTTAACATGTCATGTTCCTACATTCCTTTTAGGAAAAAAAGCGCTGCATCACTTTTTTTGTGTACTAAATGTCAATATACATCTGTATTGGAGTTTTAAAATTCGAATGAAAGTTTTGCACTGTATATGCACTGGAAAATGACTGGAACAATGAGCTCAATTGTGAAACGAAATATATTATGAGTAGGTAAAAATGAGGGAATGGTTACCCTAAAAGTTTTGTATGGCTGAAATTTGAGTTGACCTAGTTAGAAAAAAAGCACAGAATGCATGTTACCTTGCTGGTTCTAGCAGGGGGTGAAATGTGTTAAAGTTCTGCACAAATGTAGGATCCTCATTTGAGCCAGTTTGCTGTAGCAGGGAAATAATCCTGCAGCAACAGGAAATGTGAATTATGTCAATTCTAATTAATGGACAGTTTTGTAAGGGTTGATATTTTTCATAAGAGAAAATCATATCTAAACAGAAGTCACTTTGAACCTCAAATACAATACAAGTAGAACATTTTCTGCATTGCATGGTTCTCAAATGAAGATCCTACATCTGTACAATAACAGCCAGTTTTTGTTTATGCACATATTTTGTTGTGCAACAATTCTAGGATTATTTAGTAAAACCATGGAAACCTCACGTTGGATGTGAAAGCAGAGGGAAGGCAAGCTGGTATTGCCCCTAACCCTGTGTGCAAATGTTTGTCTTGCAGTATTGTTAAAGTTAAATAAAATGTTTTTGCACAGTATCCTTTTCAGTGTTGCCATACTCTTTTAATCATTAGAGCTGTCAAACTTCAATGTCTACACTTTATACCCAAGACCTGAAGGTCTCAACTTGGGTCTGTCAAAATTTAGACTGACATTCCCATTGTTTTCAATTCTCCTAATCTCTAAACAGTTGAGCAAAACAAACAAATGTGAAACTAAACTGTACATAAAGTTCAACACACGTTTTATATTATGAAGATCTCTACAGACCTGCGACCTTCGCATGCCATCTGGAACATTAAGGCTCTCTGTGATTAAGACGTTGATAGTTATAGTAACCTCAGAATGTGGCCATGGATGTGCTACTCATTTTAAGGTTGAATAAAAAATGTTACATTAGTTTGTAAGAGCCTTAGCTTTAGGCTATTTACAGTATTACAAAAGTCATATCGCATTGTGACTCAACCAAATATCAACATTTAAGAGATGGATTTACTGCTTGGATAGTTTAATCTGTCACTGGTTTAACCTATCTTGATTTTTTTTGGAGAATCCAGCATGATTTGTTAACTCATCAAGTTAATAGGCTTTTTACTGTATTGCAAAAGTGATATTGAATTAGGTTTGGTTGTCAACGCAACCAAATAAACATTTGAAGGAGATGTATATTTTGTGCCACTGACTTGTCTACCAATTAATAATTGATATGTTGGATTCACGTCTCCAACTCAACTAAAACATTCAAAAGGACTAAATCAAATTAAACTATTTAAGGTGCAA
Source organism: Oncorhynchus tshawytscha (assembly GCF_018296145.1). Taxonomy (NCBI): domain Eukaryota; kingdom Metazoa; phylum Chordata; class Actinopteri; order Salmoniformes; family Salmonidae; genus Oncorhynchus; species Oncorhynchus tshawytscha. The sequence continues at coordinate 73,404,858 of NC_056436.1, read as the reverse complement.
TTAAAGTTTGATTTGATGTAGTCCTATTAACCTTTTGGTTGAAATGGAGACATGAATCCAACATATTCATTATTAACTTGAAGATTCCATTTGAAATCAACCAGAGCTTGAAACCCTAGACCTATTTTGTTTATTTTTAGTTGAATTCTGGGTTAAATTGAAACAATAGCTGTTGATGACTTTGCAAAGGCTATATAGGACTAAATATTATTGATATTACTTATAGGAGTATGGTTATACTTCATTTGCTCTGTTAAACCTATCCTTTGGAATGACTTCGATAGCAACAGTCAATTATGCAGTTATTAAGAGATCTCTCAATAATACATTTCTCATGATAGCACATTGTTAGTCAGTGACAAATATCAAAGCTGGGCTTGGTTAAAACTCTGGATGGGAGACCAAATGGTTAGCTGTGTAGACCAACTCTCCAGTAGGTGCTGCTGCCTAGTCTATTGTTTTTTTTAAACGGATAGTGGACATAACATTGAAGATCAGACATTGTTTCAAATTAAACATTTTATACACGGTTTATCTATGTGCAAAATTGGTTACCACGATGACATAATTCTGTGGTTGAAAATTCACCCTCAAAACAACAGTTGATTACTTTTTGCAAATCCAATGTATTTTCCATAGAAATAAGAATGAATAGAAAGTGCGTCTCCATTCAAGTCAATGATGGCATAATGGGTGTACCCATGCCAGGACGTAAAAACAGGAAGTGTACCTTTCAATCTGTGCTGTGATTTGTTGAGTCAACTCAATTGATATTACAAAAAATACATTCCATGAGCCACATTAGTTAGAATAATTTGAATGAACATTCTACATTACCATGGCAATCCAGCATCAGTTGATAGAACATTCCAAAATACCATGGCAATTATTGCATCACAATACCAGGCAGCCATTGAGTGTACACATGAGTTAACCAGTTAATTGCCAGGGTTAGAGGTTCCAAGCCTGTTCTCTTCACTCTTATTTCTATGGAATTTTCCAAATATACTGAACAAAAAATATAAACACAACATGTAAAGTGTTCGTCCCATGTTTCATGAACTGAAATAAAAGATCCCAGAAATGTTCCATGTTCACAAAAAGATTCTCTCTCTCAAATGTTGTGCACAAATTTGTTTATATCCTTGTTAGTGAATATTTCTAATTTTCCATCCACCTGACAGGTGGTGGCATATCAAGAAGCTGATTAAACAGCACAATCAATACAGAGGTGCATCCTGTGCTGGGGACAATAAAAGGCCACAATAAAATGTGCTGTTTTATCACAACACAATGCCACAGATGTCAAGTGCTGAGCGAGCGCGCAATTGGCATGCTGACTGCAGGAATGTCTACCAGAGCTGAATGTCTCTAACATAAGCCGCCTCCAACATCGTTTTAGAGAATATGTCAGTACAACCGTGGTTACACAGATCATGTATAACCACGTCAGCCCAGGACCACCATATACAGCTTCTTCACCAGACCTGCGGGATCATGTGGGGTGGGAATTGTTGCATGTCGCGTTTATATTTTTGTTCAGTATAGATTCCACGTTACAACACATTGACAAATTATATTGAAACGATGTTGATTCTACCAATCAGCGTGTGGACACTGGGATCATGATTCCTTGAAGGATATTTTGCAGTTGGCTACATCCTATACACAAAACAACAGGGCCCCAAGTCAGTCACGAGTACTTTAGTACTACTGCAGTTGTAAAACAGATTCAGTCCTCCAGGGCTGCAGTGTCTGCTGTTTACCAGTGGCAAATATCAATGAGAATCATATGATGTCTGGATATCTAGTGTACTGGCTTTAAATACAATCAGACTTAAGTTAGTTAATTAAACTGTACACAACTATGGTACACAATGATCAATCTGAAATGGCCTGGAGAGGAGAATACCCGAGGACTGCAGCCCTGCATCAAGTCTCTCTTTAAACCTCCAGCCCTATGGCCTGTTGGCAATCTATTGTCCTACTGCCTTTTGACTCTGGTTATTTCTTCATCTTCATGTCTGCTTCAATAGCACAGCGGCGCCCTCTGGTGCCCCCATCCTGCAGGGAAGAGAGGCTAAAAGGTGAAGGTCAGTTTGACACCAGGTTGAAAACCCAGTGATGGCTTGTGGTTGGCCCGTAGAAAAACACAAAGACGATCTCTGACCAGAGGAAATGAAGAAAAGAAAGATGAAAGGATGGAAAAAAACGAAAAGAAAGAAAAGCGATGGAGCAGACGAGACGATCACAGACGTTGAAGACAAAACCACTGGATACATAATACACAACCAGGATGGGTCCATTTAAGAACCAAATACCGAAGGTAAAAAATGTAGTGACGTGACGGATGTGTGTGTTAATATAAGAGGTGAGTGTATGCTTTTTGAGTGTTTGACTACAGGGGTAGTTGGTGTGAGTTGCGAACTGTTTTATGCGCTTCTGAATATGAGATTAGTGTTTTGGGTGTGTGTGACAGACAGAGAAACAGAGCGTGCGCTTGACTTGACCTGGTGAGTTCTGACCTTTGACCTGAATACTTACAAAGAGAGAGAGAAGGAAAGCGGGAGAGGCCATTGGGACACTGTCCTGTAGGAGGACAAACAGTTAGTGAGAAAAGAGAGAACACACACACACCCTTCATTTACACACACCTCTCCAAACACACCCAGAGTAAACAACAAACAAGACAACATTGTACAAACAGAAAAACAGACAGTAAGAGACACACGTTCAGACAGTCAAGTGAAACACAGTACACAGAGACGGACGGCAGACATGGAGAGGGGGAGACGGATGGCAGATGAGACAGCCGTAATGGAGAGGAGAGACGAGACAGCCGTAATGGAGAGGGGAGACGAGACAGCCGTAATGGAGAGGGGAGACGAGACAGCCGTAATGGAGAGGGGAGGCGAGACAGCCGTAATGGAGAGGGGAGACGAGACAGCCGTAATGGAGAGGGGAGACGAGACAGCCGTAATGGAGAGGGGAGACGAGACAGCCGTAATGGAGAGGGGAGACGGGACAGCAGTAATGGAGAGGGGAGACGGGACAGCCGTAATGGAGAGGGGAGACGGGACAGCCGTAATGGAGAGGGGAGACGGGACAGCCGTAATGGAGAGGGGAGACGGGACAGCCGTAATGGAGAGGGGAGACGGGACAGCCGTAATGGAGAGGGGAGACGGGACGGCCGTAATGGAGAGGGGAGACGGGACAGCCGTAATGGAGAGGGGAGACGAGACAGCCGTAATGGGGGGAGACGAGACAGCCGTAATGGAGGGGGAGACGAGACAGCTGTAATGGAGGGGGAGAGGGACAGCAGTAATGGAGAGGGACAGCAGTAATGGAGAGGGGAGACGAGACAGCCGTAATGGAGAGGGGAGAGGGACAGCCGTAATGGAGAGGGGAGAGGGACAGCAGTAATGGAGAGGGGAGAGGGACAGCCGTAATGGAGAGGGGAGAGGGACAGCCGTAATGGAGAGGGGAGAGGGACAGCCGTAATGGAGAGGGGAGAGAGACAGCCGTAATGGAGAGGGACAGCCGTAATGGAGAGGGATGGAATGGAGAGGGACAGCCGTAATGGAGAAGGACAGCCGTAATGGAGAAGGACAGCCGTAATGGAGAGGGGAGAGGGACAGCCGTAATGGAGAGGGGAGAGGGACAGCCGTAATGGAGAGGGGAGAGGGACAGCCGTAATGGAGAGGGGAGAGGGACAGCCGTAATGGAGAGGGGAGAGGGACAGCCGTAATGGAGAGGGGAGAGGGACAGCCGTAATGGAGGGGAGAGGGACAGCCGTAATGGAGAGACGAGAGGGACAGCCGTAATGGAGAGACGAGAGGGACAGCCGTAATGGAGAGACGAGAGGGACAGCCGTAATGGAGAGACGAGAGGGACAGCCGTAATGGAGAGACGAGAGGGACAGCCGTAATGGAGAGACGGACGGACAGCCGTAATGGAGAGGGGAGAGGGACAGCCGTAATGGAGAGACGAGACGGGACAGCAGTAATGGAGAGACGAGACGGGACAGCAGTAATGGAGAGACGAGACGGGACAGCAGTAATGGAGAGACGAGACGAAACAGCCGTAATGGAGAGGGGAGACGAAACAGCCGTAATGGAGAGGGGAGACGAAACAGCCGTAATGGAGAGGGGAGACGAGACAGCCGTAATGGAGAGGGGAGACGAGACAGCCGTAATGGAGAGGGGAGACGAGACAGCCGTAATGGAGAGGGGAGACTGACAGCCGTAATGGAGAGGGGAGACGGGACAGCCGTAATGGAGGGGAGACGGACAGCCGTAATGGAGAGGGACAGCAGTAATGGAGAGGGGAGACGAGACAGCCGTAATGGAGAGGGGAGACGAGACAGCCGTAATGGAGAGGGGAGAGACAAGACAGCCGTAATGGAGAGGAGAGAGACAAGACAGCCGTAATGGAGAGGGGAGAGGGACAGCCGTAATGGAGAGGGGAGAGGGACAGCAGTAATGGAGAGGGAGACGAGACAGCCGTAATGGAGAGGGGAGAGGGACAGCCGTAATGGAGAGGGGAGAGGGACAGCCGTAATGGAGAGGGGAGAGGGACAGCCGTAATGGAGAGGGGAGAGGGACAGCCGTAATGGAGAGGGGAGAGGGACAGCCGTAATGGAGAGGGGAGAGGGACAGCCGTAATGGAGAGGGGAGAGGGACAGCCGTAATGGAGAGGGACAGCCGTAATGGAGAGGAGAGGACAGCCGTAATGGAGAGGGGAGAGGGACAGCCGTAATGGAGAGGGGAGACGGGACAGCCGTAATGGAGAGGGGAGACGGGACAACCGTAATGGAGAGGGGAGACGGGACAGCCGTAATGGAGAGGGGAGACGAGACAGCCGTAATGGAGAGGGGAGACAGGACAGCAGTAATGGAGAGGAGACAGGACAGCAGTAATGGAGAGGGGAGACAGGACAGCAGTAATGGAGAGGGGAGAGGGACAGCCGTAATGGAGAGGGGAGAGGGACAGCCGTAATGGAGAGGGGAGAGGGACAGCCGTAATGGAGAGGGGAGAGGGACAGCCGTAATGGAGAGGGGAGAGGGACAGCAGTAATGGAGAGGGGAGTCAGGACAGCAGTAATGGAGAGGGGAGACAGGACAGCAGTAATGGAGAGGGGAGACAGGACAGCAGTAATGGAGAGGGGAGACAGGACAGCAGTAATGGAGAGGGGAGACAGGACAGCAGTAATGGAGAGGGGAGACGGGAGCATGGAGCCTGTCTACAGATGAAGTGTAATGGCAGGGGTGTTAGGTGAGAGGAAAGATACGATTATTGGGGCATGAGATGGGTACAGTCTGTCCTGCATCAATTGTACATGTCTTGGCTCCTTGGTGTTGTTGCTGGACTCGGAGCTATGTGTGTGTGTTTGTGTACAGGTACAGTGCTTTGCGAAAGTATTCGGCCCCCTTGAACTTTGCGACCTTTTGCCACATTTCAGGCTTCAAACATAAAGATATAAAACTGTATTTTTTTTGTGAAGAATCAACAACAAGTGGGACACAATCATGAAGTGGAACGACATTTATTGGATATTTCAAACTTTTTTAACAAATCAAAAACTGAAAAATTGAGCGTGCAAAATTATTCAGCCCCCTTAAGTTAATACTTTGTAGCGCCACCTTTTGCTGCGGTTACAGCTGTAAGTCGCTTGGGGTATGTCTCTATCAGTTTGCACATCGAGAGACTGAAATTTTTTCCCATTCCTCCTTGCAAAACAGCTCGAGCTCAGTGAGGTTGGATGGAGAGCATTTGTGAACAGCAGTTTTCAGTTCTTTCCACAGATTCTCGATTGGATTCAGGTCTGGACTTTGACTTGGCCATTCTAACACCTGGATATGTTTATTTTTGAACCATTCCATTGTAGATTTTGCTTTATGTTTTGGATCATTGTCTTGTTGGAAGACAAATCTCCGTCCCTGTTTCAGGTCTTTTGCAGACTCCATCAGGTTTTCTTCCAGAATGGTCCTGTATTTGGCTCCATCCATCTTCCCATAAATTTTAACCATCTTCCCTGTCCCTGCTGAAGAAAAGCAGGCCCAAACCATGATGCTGCCACCACCATGTTTGACAGTGGGGATGGTGTGTTCAGGGTGATGAGCTGTGTTGCTTTTACGCCAAACATAACGTTTTGCATTGTTGCCAAAAAGTTCAATTTTGGTTTCATCTGACCAGAGCACCTTCTTCCACATGTTTGGTGTGTCTCCCAGGTGGCTTGTGGCAAACTTTAAACAACACTTTTTATGGATATCTTTAAGAAATGGCTTTCTTCTTGCCACTCTTCCATAAAGGCCAGATTTGTGCAATATACGATTGTTGTCCTATGGACAGAGTCTCCCACCTCAGCTGTAGATCTCTGCAGTTCATCCAGAGTGATCATGGTCCTCTTGGCTGCATCTCTGATCAGTCTTCTCCTTGTATGAGCTGAAAGTTGAGGGACGGCCAGGTCTTGGTAGATTTGCAGTGGTCTGATACTCCTTCCATTTCAATATTATCGCTTGCACAGTGCTCCTTGGGATGTTTAAAGCTTGGGAAATCTTTTTGTATCCAAATCCGGCTTTAAACTTCTTCACAACAGTATCTCGGACCTGCCTGGTGTGTTCCTTGTTCTTCATGATGCTCTCTGCGCTTTTAACGGACCTCTGAGACTATCACAGTGCAGGTGCATTTATACGGAGACTTGATTACACACAGGTGGATTGTATGTATCATCATTAGTCATTTAGGTCAACATTGGATCATTCAGAGATCCTCACTGAACTTCTGGAGAGAGTTTGCTGCACTGAAAGTAAAGGGGCTGAATAATTTTGCACGCCCAATTTTTCAGTTTTTGATTTGTTAAAAAAGTTTGAAATATCCAATAAATGTCGTTCCACTTCATGATTGTGTCCCACTTGTTGTTGATTCTTCACAAAAAAAATACAGTTTTATATCTTTATGTTTGAAGCCTGAATTGTGGCAAAAGGTCGCAAAGTTCAAGGGGGCCGAATACTTTCGCAAGGCACTGTAACTGCCAAAATAAAGGAAACTCTATTGAATGGATGAGACACCATTCTTCCACCAGACATGCCATAATTTGGTGTTTTGTTGATGGTGGTGAAAAACGCTCTTAGGCGACACTCCAGAATCTCCCATACGTGTTCAGTTGGGTTGATATCTGGTGACTGAGACGGCCATGGCATATGGTTTACATCTCATCAAACCATTCAGTAACCACTCGTGCCCTGTGGATGGGGACATTGTAATCCTATGGGGCCATAGCCATGGTAGCCAAAATAATGGCCTGCCCAGCATGACCATAAGCATGATAGGATGTTAACTGCTTAATTAACTCAGGAACCACACCTGTGTGGAAACACCTGCTTCTAATATACTTTGCATCCCTCATTCACCCAAGTGTTTCTATAATTGTGGCAGTTACCTGTATGTGTGTATCTAGTCTTACCTTCTCCACAGACTCCCCTGGCTTGCGACCCCCCTCACGGCCTCTGAGGCTCTTGGTGGAGATGGAGGACTCTGAGGTCTGCATGATGAGCTGAGTGGCCAGGAACTGCTGCACATGTTCTAGAACATCTCTCTGCATCTCCAAGGCCATGTGGAACACATCGTGGTCAGAGCTGTTGTACATCACCGCGTTCTGGAACATCAGCATGATGTCACGCTGGAACTCTGCTGTCGTACGGATCTGACCCGCCTCGATACTTTTCTTGATGGCCGACAGATCCATGGGTCTGGAGGGGAAGGGAGGGAAAGGGTGTGTATGAATGTGTTTTAGGGAGTAAGGCGAGCATGTACATACATTGTTTAATAAATAGATTTTATTTTCACATGCAAACAAACCGTTTACTGTTATAGAACTCTCACCTGTGTACAATGCTGTGGTAACCAGGGGCGATGTCTTCAGACACAGACTGAAGGAACACACTGGCGTACCTGACACAGGTAACAACAATTGATCTGTCAAATTCTACAGTAGCTCAGACATGTTAAGTGATTGGCTGTTATTGGGGAAATGGCTAAGAGCTGACCTGTGATTGGCCGCTGCTCTCCACACCAGCATGATGGCTTTCTTCCAGATCTTCTGAGCCTGAACGGCCTCCTGATCCTCCCCACATATTGAACTGAGAGAGACGGAGGGAGACAGAGGAGGGTGAAGGGTTAGTGAGTGAGTGAGTGAGAGGGGGAGAGAGGTCATAAAGCATTCTTTAGTGTCATTCAGTGCTTTATTCAGGCTTGTGATAGAATGATCAGGTTAAGAGTTGCCATGGACACAAGGACCAGAGTTGGACACTTACAACTGGGAAGAGGCGGGGCTGCTGGCTAGCGAATCAGCTGTGGTGTAGCGTTGGGAGGAGGGGCCATAGCCATCCTCGCTCTCACTGGCTGCCGGTTCTACTTCTGATAGGTAGGGCCCCTCCCCCTCTCCACATTCCTTCATCTCCATTCCTTCATCAGGATCCCCGTCACTCGCTCCATCCTCATCCTTCACTTCCTACACAAAGATACACAAGGAGAGATGATAATTCAACTGCACTTGGTAGAGGTGTGTGAGTGTGTGCTGTGTTTCTGAAAATAGGACAATTACCTTGGACTCTTTCCCTGATCCAGAGCTGTCTTCTGAGTCTAGGCAGGGTGTGTTTAGTTCTGGCTGGGTCCACTCCTCATTTTCAGTCTTCACAGCTGTGCTCAGGGCTCCTTCCTCCCCCAGAACTCCCTCCTCTGTGACCTCGCTTCCTGCCAGGCCATCATCAGCGACAACAGAAGGGACCACATTTGTCTGCACTGTTTCTTGTCCCTCACAGTCCTTCCCCTCTTCGGCTTCCCCCCTTCCACTCTCTGTCTGTGGCTCCAGGCTCCCAGGGTTAGCTCCAGCCACAGCCTGAAGCCCATGTGTGGGGTCAGACTGAACCATAGGACCAGGCTCTGAGGTCTTCAAGTCCTGGGCCTCCCATGGGCCTGAGAGGGAGTGGCCAGCAGAAACAGCCTCCTCACAGAGAGAGAGAGCAGCCTCCACTGCTGCAGCATCTAGAGCCTCCACAGAGTCATCCACCTGAGAAATACAGACACAGAGAGGACTGTGATGAGTGTGCACAAAAAAAGGTTGCTTACTACAGAGATATCTATGTCAAAAGCTGTATCCCACCCTCTCAAAGTCCCCCGCCCCCCACACACACCATGTACCTTCTCCTCTATGATGGAGATGATATCTCCCACGGTCTCCAGGTCCAGCTCATCCCCCATGTAGGAACCAGGTACATGGTCCTCCTCCACCACCTCTGAGCCTGCCTCTTTGACTGAACACACACAGACAGAGACAAAGAAACACACACACGTGTCACCACCAACGGTACACTGGTCTCACTGATTAGAAATCAGATGAGGGTACCTCTTTATATACTAGATATTCCTTCCCTTTTCTAGAGGGAAGTTAGAGACAGGGTGAGTTTAGAGAGACACACTGACAGACGAGGGACAGTATTAACCTGTGTTGGGTGTGGCAGGGCTGGGCAGTGGGGATGTGGGGGGCACTGTTTCCATTGGACACACCAAAGTACATCTAATAAAGGACAGACGCACTTTGCTTCTAACACATTTAAAGCACAGAAGCACATACAGCACTAATACTTAGCATCCTAACTAGAGGTCGACCGATTAATCGGAATGGCCGATTTCAAGTTTTCATAACAATCGGAAATAGGTATTTTTGGAAACCGATTTGGACGATTTTTTAAAATATATTTTTTACACCTTTATTTAATCTTTATTTAACTAGGCAAGTTAGTTAAGAACACATTCTTATTTTCAATGACGGCCTAGAAACGGTGGGTTAACTGCCTCGTTCAGGGGCAGAATGACAGATTTTCTGCTTGTCAGCTCGGGGGCTTCAATCTTGCTGTTAACCAATCTTGCAACCGTACAGTTAATCATAATCACTAGTTAACTACACATGGTTGATGACATTAGTTTATTTAGCGTGTCCTGCGTTGCATATAATCGATGCGGTGCGTATCGTTGCTCCAATGTGTACCAACCATTAACATCAATGCTTTTCTTAATATCAATACACACAAGTATATATTTTTAAACCTGCCTATTTAGCTAAAAGAAAACCAGGTTAGCAGGCAATATTAACCAGGTGAAATTGTGTCACTTCTCTTGCGTTCATTGCACGCAGAGTCAGGGTATGTGCAACAGTTTGGGCTGCCTAATTTGCCAGAATTTTACGTAATTATGACATAACATTGAAGGTTGTGCAATGTAACAGGAATATTTAGACGTATGAATCAAATCAAATTTTATTTGTCACATACACATGGTTAGCGGATGTTAATGCGAGTGTAGCGAAATGCTTGTGCTTCTAGTTCCGACAATGCAGTAATAACCAACAAGTAATCTAGCTAACAATTCCAAAACTACTACCTTATAGACACAAGTGTAAGGGGATAAAGAATATGTACATAAAGATATATGAGTGAGTGATGGTACAGAGCGGCATAGGCAAGATACAGTAGATGGTATTGAGTGCAGTATATACATATGAGATGAGTATGTAAGTAGATGGTATTGAGTGCAGTATATACATATGAGATGAGTATGTAAACAAAGTGGCATAGTTAAAGTGGCTAGTGATACATGTATTACATAAAGATACAGTAGATGGTATTGAGTACAGTATATACATATGAGATGAGTATGTAAACAAAGTGGCATAGTTAAAGTGGCTAGTGATACATGTATTACATAAGGATACAGTGGCTCGGGTGGTTGATGTCCTTGATGATCTTTATGGCCTTCCTGTGACATCGGGTGGTGTAGGTGTCCTGGAGGGCAGGTAGTTTGCCCCCGGTGATGCGTTGGGCAGACCTCACTACCCTCTGGAGAGCCTTACGGTTGTGGGCGGAGCAGTTGCCGTACCAGGCGGTGATACAGCCCGACAGGATGCTCTCGATTGTGCATCTGTAGAAGTTTGTGAGTGCTTTTGGTGACAAGCCGAATTTCTTCAGCCTCCCGAGGTTGAAGAGGCGCAGCTGCGCCTTCTTCACGATGCTGTCTGTGTGGGTGGACCAATTCAGTTTGTCTGTGATGTGTACGCCGAGGAACTTAAAACTTACTACCCTCTCCACTACTGTTCCATCAATGTGGATAGGGGGGTGTTCCCTCTGCTGTTTCCTGAAGTCCACAATCATCTCCTTAGTTTTGTTGACGTTGAGTGTGAGGTTATTTTCCTGACACCACACTCCGAGGGCCCTCACCTCCTCCCTGTAGGCCGTCTCGTCGTTGTTGGTAATCAAGCCTACCACTGTTGTGTCGTCCGCAAACTTGATGATTGAGTTGGAGGCGTGCGTGGCCACGCAGTCGTGGGTGAACAGGGAGTACAGGAGAGGGCTCAGAACGCACCCTTGTGGGGCCCCAGTGTTGAGGATCAGCGGGGTAGAAATGTTGTTGCCTACCCTCACCACCTGGGGGCGGCCCGTCAGGAAGTCCAGTACCCAGTTGCACAGGGCGGGGTCGAGACCCAGGGTCTCGAGCTTGATGACGAGCTTGGAGGGCACTATGGTGTTAAATGCCGAGCTGTAGTCGATGAACAGCATTCTCACATAGGTATTCCTCTTGTCCAGATGGGTTAGGGCAGTGTGGTTGAATTTCTTCAGCCTCCTGAGGTTGAAGAGGCGCTGCTGCGCCTTCTTCACGATGCTGTCTGTGTGGGTGGACCAATTCAGTGTGGTTGCATCGTCTGTGGACCTATTTGGGCGGTAAGCAAATTGGAGTGGGTCTAGGATGTCAGCTAGGGCGGAGGTGATATGGTCCTTGACTAGTCTCTCAAAGCACTTCATGATGACGGAAGTGAGTGCTACGGGGCGGTAGTCGTTTAGCTCAGTTACCTTAGCTTTCTGGGGAACAGGAACAATGGTGGCCCTCTTGAAGCATGTGGGAACAACAGACTATGTATGCCACCTGTTAGATAAAATAACAGAACGGTTCCGTATTTCACTGAAAGAATAAACGTCTTGTTTTCGAGATGATAGTTTCCGGATTCGATCATATTAATGATTTAAGGCTGGTATTTCTGTGTGTTATTATGTTATAACTAAGTTTATGATTTGATAGAGCAGTCTGACTGAGCAATGGTAGGCACCAGCAGGCTCGTAAGCATTCATTCAAACAGCACTTTCGTGCATTTGCCAGTGTAACAGGCAAATCACCAGCAACACCAGCAGCTGTTTATGACTTCAAGCCTATCAACTCCCGAGATTAGGCTGGTGTAACCGATGTGAAATGGCTAGCTAGTTAGCGGGGTGCATGCTAATAGTGTTTCAAGCGTCACTCGCTCTGAGACTTGTAGTGGTTGTTCCCCTTGCTCCACAGCTTTGTGGAGCGATGGGTAACGCTGCTTCGAGGGTGGCTGTTGTGGTTGTGTTCCTGGTTCGAGCCCAGGTAGGAGCGAGGAGAGGGACGGAAGCTATACTGTTACACTGGCAATACTAAAGTGCCTATAAGAACATCCAATAGTCAAAGGTTAATGAAATACAAATGGTATAGAGAGAAATAGTACTATAATTCCTATATTAACTACAACCTAAAACCTCTTACCTTGGAATATTGAAGACTCATGTTAAAAGGAACCACCAGCTTTCATATGTTCATATCATTATTACAAATACATAAAAATATTTTTTTTTTAAACAAATCAATCAGCTGATTAATCGCTATCTGCTTTTTTTGGTACTCCAACAATCGGTATCGGTATTGAAAAATCGTAATTGGTCGACCTCTAATCCTAACACACATCAAGCCAAACACATAACAACCAGCCTGCCAGCAAGAGCGGTTACTCCACGGTTGCCATAGTTACCTGCGCTGGCAACCTCAAAGTCTGCTGTGATAGTGGGGGTTGTAGTAGGAACTCCTCCGTTAGCCAGTCCTGCAGCAGCAGCATCCGCCTCCACTACCTGACAACATCACGTCATCAACACACAATATCCCCAATTCCCTGTTCTCTAAAAACATCTACATCACCTGTTTTTACTGAGCAGCTTGGTAGGATGTACAACAGCATATTACTCCCTAGAATAGACAGGAATTTCCCCAACAACAGTAGCTTGTGAAGTCAAACTTAACCTGAACCCTCTCCCTTAAACAGATCCACACAATATAATCCAATATAATCCAAATACTTTCATCCCTTATTATCGCAAATCATCCCCTTTCAACTTCCTTTTGTAGTGTATTTCTCACCAGTATGGGGCTAGCAGAGATCAGGCTTCCTTTCTTCAGTAGCTCTGAGAGGAGAGGGGAGGGAGGCGGCGTGGACTTCTGACTGAGGAGCCTCTTCTGTGGGGAGTCGTCTACCAGAGACCCCAGGCTTCCCTCCTTAGGCCCCGCTATTGGAGCATCCGACGACGGTAGGAACACTGCTCCCCCCTGGGACTACGTGGACAGAGAGGGGGGGGAAAAAAACATTAATTGACCATTCCTCAATGACAACAAGAGACAAGCAACAACCAGCTAGAAGAGACACTCAAAACAGTCCAAAACAAATTCTCTAATGTTTATACCAAGTGTTTTATGCACACAATGTTATGCTGACCAGGACTAAGACCCTTCCCTTACCAAATTGACACCAAGGGTCTCCTCTGCCTGGGGCATGGCTGTATCTATTGGGGGTGTGGGGGTGTCTGTCTGTGCCCCCTCCATGCCCGTGGGACTGGCACCCAAAGGGGATCGTATAGTGACACTGGACACCCGCTTGGGCGTGTTCTTAACCGCTTGGCGAGCTGAGACCGAAGAGAAGAAGGGTTATTATTACTGGTAGTTCTTGAGCCTAATAATTGTTCAAATCAGTGGTGTCCAAAATGTTTATTATTATTATTAGTCCAAAGCTTACCCTGATAGGATGTCTCTGTGGCCTTCCTCTTAAGATCTGCCTCATCCTCATCTTGCTTATTTTTCCTGCCAAACCAAAGACAAACCATTTTAACCATGAAACACAATCTTCACTGCTAAATCCGGTACAGAAAGTACACTATGAATTACAACGTAGTGCTTACATCAAATAAAAAGAAAGGCATATTGTTAGACAGACAGGCATGCAGACACAAACCAAGAGACAGACAGACCAGTTTCTTACTGTGTTATGTCTGTCCACAGCTCCTCTAGCCGTGAGTCCAGATGTCCTGTCTGGATCAGATCCACCTCCTTCTTCAACTTTCTGTCAAAACAGGAAGTACAGGGCCAAAGGTCAAGCACGGTAAATAGAGTGTATGGAGCATGTCTGTCATCTATAATGGCTTTGAACAGGGATAAATATTGGCTATGTATTGATAGTGAAGGTTCCACTGTGTATGTGTGTGCGAGACTACATTTGTATGTGTGTGAGAGCGGGAGTGCCTGTGTGTATTGACCTGTATTTGTCCTGTGTGTCTCTCAGTAGTTTTTTCAGCTCCTCTATCCTCTCGGCGGTGAGTCTCCGTACGATCACATCCTCGATGGTCTCCACCACCTCACCCTTCTCTCCACGCTTACGCCTGAAACAGCGCCATACATCAGACACATGAACAGCTCTGACGACAGCTGAAGTGCTGCCTCCGCAACAGAATACTCCAATAAAGCAGATAAAATGTGTGTTGGTGTACTAACTTTGGAGCCTCTGTGGTCTCCAGCAGCTCAGAATACTGAGAGGCACAGTGCTGTGGGGGTCAGAATCACAGAAAGCTGGTTAGATATATAGTAGCTGACATTTCAACCTTGATCATCATGACAGAGATGAATTGTTTTGTGTCACAGTGAGTCTGACTATGAAATGGGGACAAGCTTGTCGTCTGTCTCATACCTTCTGGGAGAACCAGTCTGGAGGGCGGCCTGGCTCTGAGAAAGGCTTGATGGCTCTGCTGACTGACACCCTGAAAAGCAGACAAAGTGGTAGGAGGACAAACAAGAACACAAATTACCATGTAGAAGAACAACATGTAGATGCAGTCAGCGACAGACTGAAACAATTAGTGTGTTTGTTTACCAGTTTTGGTCTCCACTCCTCATAACAGAGGAAGCTAGGCATAGTTTCTCCCTCAATGACCACGGCTCCGTCGGGCCGACGGACAGCCTCTTGTGTTCTACATAAAAACAGATAAAACAATTATGACGCTTGGAATAGGTAGGCTAGCAATAGAAAGAAAGAGAGATGTCACAGGGGGAACCAAAATTAGGTCAGAGCTCAAATATAGGCTAAATAATTAACTAGCTAAACACCGGCTACACAGCCAGCAAGCTACACTATTGCTGTTAATGCAAATACGGTTTTGAGCTATCTAGAAAAGCATAACGTCACGAATTAGCTAGCTAGGTAATTGAACACAATAATTGCTTTGGTTGTTTATCATATTCGGCTAGTAAGGTGCGTGCTCTGTAGCTAGGAACACCTATTGTTATCAAGCTAGCTAACATTAGCTATTGGCGCGCGCCTGGCAAACTAACAAAACCCAGGCAGGACTAGCTAGACGAAAATAATGTAGAAAGCTAGTTACGAAAAGATTGTACTTTACATTTGAAATGTATGTATACGTTGTAGCTTCACTTGCAAGCTAACAAATAATACTCACTCCCGACTCCACTCGCCATTTCTTTGTGGACAGGGCCTCGCCACTAAACTTCCGCCGGAATCATTTCAATGTAGCACAGATGTGGAGAATGACATCACAATAACTCACGTAGCGCTTGTAGAGGGATTAACTCAAATGGTAGAGCGCTCGCTTAGCATGCGAGAGGTAGCGGGATCAATACCCGCATCCTCCATTGTTTCCTTGTTTTTTATTGAATGTGATATAATTAGCTTCTGAAGTAGTTTGATCAATTCCATTTCCTTCGGTGTTATACTTTTAGAAACGGATGTTGCTGCAGCTGTATTCTCAGATACACTGTATTATTAATATCAAATATGTTGATTATATTATCAACATAGCTCTATATTTAACTTACACTGAAAATTCCATTCGTCATCATCTCTACATGAATGGAGGATTAGTTCAAATTGTAAGACGCTTGCTTACCATGAGCGGTAGTGGGTAAATGCCTGCTTCCTTCAAATCTTTACTTCACATCTATGACTAGGCAGTGCCAGTGATATGGAATATGTTTTATACTTCCTGTAGTAAAAACAGGGGGATTTGCTCAGATGGTAGCGCGCTCGTTTAGCATGTGATGCCTGCTTCCTCCAAATCTTTATTTATTTTAGTCTTTTTTGCTCTTCTTTATCAACGGATCCAATAATTCCGGATCCCACCGTATGTGAAAACGACAGGTTCCTGTGATTTGTGGTCAAAAACATGCACACCAGATGATGTCAAAAGTATTTATGGATGATGTCATCGGAGAAACGTGACATGTGATTTTAACCAACTATGAGCTGGCAAAGGTTACTAAATCACATGCTACACATCAGATGATGTCATAAGTGTTTCCTATGACATCAGAAACCTGCCGTTTTCACATGTTGATGTTAGGGTGGTGCTGGAGAAGTTGACAAGTGGGAACCAATCAATCCAAGTGATTTAGTAAGCCCTTTTTACATCAGCAGATGTCACAAAGTGCTTATACAGAAACCTAGCCTAAAACCCTAAACAGCAACCAATGCAGATGTTATATGTAGAGGTGGTGACTAGGAAAAACTCCCTAGAAAGGCAGGAACCTAGGAAGAAAGCTAGAGAGGAACCAAGTTCTGAGGGGTGGCCAGTCCTCCTCTGGCTGTGCTGGGTGGAGATTATAAGAGTATCAAATCAAATTTTATTTGTCAAATGCGCTGAATACAACACGTTTGCTTACTTACAAGCCCTTAACCAACAATGCAGTTTTAAGAAAGTACAGAGAGAAAAAAAGTCATAAATAATTAAAATAATTAAAGAGCAGCAGTAAATAACAATAGCGGAGCCAAGTACAGGAGGTACCGGTACAGAGGCAATGTGTCGGTGTCGAGGTAATATGTACATGTAGGTAGAGTTTTTAAAGTGACTATGCATAGATAATAAGAGAGTAGCAGCAGCGTAGAATAGGTGTGGTGGGAGAGGGGGGTAGCCATTTGATTAGCTGTTCAGGAGTCTTATGGCTTGGGGGTAGAGGCTGTTTAGATGCCTCTTGGACCTAGACTTGGCGCTCCGGTACCGCAAGTACTTGACCATTAAGGCCAGATCGTTCTTCATTACGTTCAAACGTTCATAGATGATCAGCAGGGTCAAATAATAATCACAGTGGTTGTAGATGGTGCAAAAGGTTAGCACCTCAGGAGTAAATGTCAGTTGGCTTTTCATAGCCGAGCATTCAGAAGTAGAGACAGCAGGTGTGGTAGGCAGAGATGGAGAGGGAGAGAGAGAGAAAGAGAGAGGGAGCAGGAGAGGTTGAGAGAGGGTCAAAAACAGCAGGTCCAGGGCAAGATAGCACATCCGGTAAAAGGTCCAGGTTCCATAGCCACAGGCACAAAAAAAAGAAACACGACCAGGTGGACTGGGGATGGGGAGAGCCAGGAGACATCAGGCCAGGTAGTCCTGAGGCATGGTCCTAGAGCTCAGGCCCTCTGGGAGAGGAGAGAGAAAGAGAAGGAGAGATGGGAGAATTAGAGGGAGCATACTTAAGTTCACACAGGACACTAGATAAGACAGGAGAATTACACCAGATAGGACAGCTGAAGAAACATTTCTCTTTAAGGACAGCTGAAGAAAGCACACGTTTTCTTCAGGAAAATTACCCTTACTAGTTCCTTTGTAGTTTCTGCATTGTGTCATAAGAACCAGATAAAGTATTAGTGAACAGTTGCTCTGAGGTTTATGGAACAAAAACACCATAATTTGGGGGGTGCGGTGAGATTTATTTAAGATACTCTATGAAGATGTAGGGTTTCAGACGTTTTCGGAAGATGGTCAGGTAATCAATCCACTGTCCTAAAGTTTGGGGGAGGCTCGTTCCACCATTGGGGTGCCAGGACAGAGAAGAGCTTTGACTGGGCTGAACGGGAGCTGAACCCCTGTTCCCCTTGCTGCTCTGTAGGCAAGATGGAGGTAAAATGTATGTGAGCTTCGACTGGAAGCCAGTGGAGTGTGCGGAGGAGCGGGATTACATAGGAGAACTACGGAAGGTGGAACACCAGGCAGCTGTGGAGTTCTGAATAAATTGCAGGCGTTTGAGGGCACAAGTGGGGACCCCAGCAAACAGAGTTGCAGTCCAGACGGGAGATTTCAAGTGCCTGGATTAGGACCTGAGCAGCTTTCTGTGTGAGGAAAGGTACTACAGATGTTGTAGAGCATGAACCTGCAGTAGCAAGTCACTGTTTTGATGTTTGCAGAGAACAACAGGGGTTCCCGCCAAGGTTATTTGCATTCTGGTAGGGGGACACTGAGGAGTTGTCAAACCGTGATGGAAGGATCTTGAGGGGGCAGGCCTTTCCCGGGAAGAAGAGGTTGTTGAGGTTGAGCTTGAGGTGGTGGGCCGACATCCAAGCTGAGAGGTCTTCCAGGCACCTGAGTGTCAGAAGGGGGGAAGCCGAGTGACTTGGTGACAGAGCCGAGTGACTTGGTGTATAGAGAAAGAGGAGAGGGCCTAGAAACGAGTCCTGGATGACACCAGTAGTGTGAGCATGTGGTGCAGACACAGATCCTCTCCATGTCACCTGGTAAGAGCGATATGTCAGGTAGGATGCAATCCAAGAGTGTGCACAGCCTGAGATGCCCAGCCCTGAGAGGGTGGAGAGGAGGATCTGATAGAGCCTGAGACACCAGCCCTGAGAGGGTGGAGAGGAGGATCTGATAGAGCCCGAGACACCCAGCCCTGAGAGGGTGGAGAGGAGGATCTGATAGAGCCTGAGACACCAGCCCTGAGAGGGTGGAGAGGAGGATCTGATAGAGCCCGAGACACCCAGCCCTGAGAGGGTGGAGAGGAGGATCTGATAGAGCCCGAGACACCCAGCCCTGAGAGGGTGGAGAGGAGGATCTGATAGAGCCCGAGACACCCAGCCCTGAGAGGGTGGAGAGGAGGATCTGATAGAGCCGAGACACCCAGCCCTGAGAGGGTGGAGAGGAGGATCTGATAGAGCCCGAGACACCCAGCCCTGAGAGGGTGGAGAGGAGGATCTGATAGAGCCTGAGACATCAGCCCTGAGAGGGTGGAGAGGAGGATCTGATAGAGCCCGAGACACCCAGCCCTGAGAGGGTGGAGAGGAGGATCTGATAGAGCCGAGACACCCAGCCCTGAGAGGGTGGAGAGGAGGATCTGATAGAGCCCGAGACACCCAGCCCTGAGAGGGTGGAGAGGAGGATCTGATAGAGCCCGAGACACCCAGCCCTGAGAGGGTGGAGAGGAGGATCTGATAGAGCCCGAGACACCCAGCCCTGAGAGGGTGGAGAGGAGGATCTGATAGAGCCCGAGACACCCAGCCCTGAGAGGGTGGAGAGGAGGATCTGATAGAGCCCGAGACACCCAGCCCTGAGAGGGTGGAGAGGAGGATCTGATAGAGCCCGAGACACCCAGCCCTGAGAGGGTGGAGAGGAGGATCTGATAGAGCCCGAGACACCCAGCCCTGAGAGGGTGGAGAGGAGGATCTGATAGAGCCCGAGACACCCAGCCCTGAGAGGGTGGAGAGGAGGATCTGATAGAGCCCGAGACACCCAGCCCTGAGAGGGTGGAGAGGAGGATCTGATAGAGCCCGAGACACCCAGCCCTGAGAGGGTGGAAAGTGTTTGAATTGGGTCTTGTGTCAGATGAACTATTGGGTCCTCAACTTCGTTCTGATCATTTCCTCATAAGATCCGAAGTGTTTTCTTTTAGTTCCTACCATTTTAGTATGTCTAGATGTAACTGAATGAAGAAGAACAACAACACACACAGACCAAAAAGATAGATCACCAATTAAGTGCTTTATTAAAAGGTAAAACAAAAATAACATAAGTCATATGTGTATGTATACCTATATATTTATACATAGCAAAAATAATTGGCATGTAGCACAGTTCTCTAGCACGTACAAGCACAACAAGCTAAATAGAAAGTGAAAGAGAAGCATTTTCATACCAGGAATCAAAGCAGTCAATTTCACTTTTGTCCTAGAGTGGGGGAGAGAGGAGCATAATGGACAGCCTTCTCTCCAATGGAAATGCTTTTAAACAAACCCAATATTTTACCTGGGTGCAAGTTTGTTCACTCCTTGGCTTTGCCTTGCCAAGCAAGCAGAAACAGGCAACTAATATCCAAGAAAGCACCCAAAGCAACTAATAGTTATTTAAATTAAAGGGACAAATTCTGTGGTCACTTGCCATGAATGAGATGTTATATTTTTGCTTTCACATCAACACGCACAGATGTACATTATGAAACTGATCTTTGAATCAGTTGTTAAAAGTTTGGGAGCCTTGACCCCCAGTCTTATCCCCAGTCTACAGGAAGGTTGTCCTCTCCTCTGTTTACAGTGGAAAGGCCTTGGACCAATCCACTGAGACCCAGTCCCTCCACCACCTCTAGGACAAGTGCCATGGCAACAAAATGATTGGCTTCCAAAGCAATTGAAGAGCATTAAATGTACAAGTTCGCATGAACAGAAGTTTTCGTCAGGGATGTTTGTTTCGCAAGTGTGTGGGATTGTAGTAAAACCAGTTTTTTTTAATCCAGATCTGACTAAAATCCTGTGGAGAATTCAGATTGATTGTTTTTTGGATAATGACAATGAGTAAAGAAAAATCCCTTCTCACAAACCAAATACACACGAGTAGAAAATTATTTCCTGTTTTTGCGCACACCTGACATCCATTATTTTCCGACTGTCAGCGGATGTCATTTCCTAGACAGACAGCAGGTGGACCACCAAATTCACAGGTTCTTCTGCACATCGACTTGCATGCAGAATGATGGGACTGATAGTGTAGAAAATCCTAACACAGTTTGATCTTGAAACCAATCTAGTTTTATATAGGGTTGCAAAGGAAGGGTTTATTACATTACAATTTCAAAGTTTACCAGTAAACTACCTGAAATTGGTAAATTTCAAGTGCCTATCAAAAAACATCTAGTGGCCCTTCTGGGTACTTCAGATGACCACAGGTGTCTGTTATGATCTCTCGCCCTCTGTGTGGCCTTATCACATGTCAAATATATAACAATCAAATAAGAAGATTTTAATATTTAAAAAAATACAATGGCAAAGTTGTAAAACATTTTTCTAAATATAAACCATCAACTTAGTGAATACCACTGGGGTTTAATACGAGGCTTTAAGCATGAAATATCCTTTCTATATTTTTTTACACACTTTTAATTATTTTACAAGACTATGTCAATATGTCTTTGTTGTAAATGTTGTGTACCTAAACTGGTGTCAGTTTAGTCAATAGTTAGAAGCATTGCAGAGTTAATTGAAAATAATGCCATTGTTGATTACATTCTAATTGAATAAATGTTCTCTTGAATCATATCTGCTAGAAACTAATGGACAATATGAAAACTATATATGAATACGTTTTTAAAAATGTATTCAAGTATAAATGACCAAAGTTATCATAGATTGCCATATATTACCTGTTAATTACCAAAAAATACAGAAGATTCCAGTAACTTTGTTAAATTACCGGTAGCTTTGCAACCCTAGTTTTATGTAAACTACCATTCTGATTTACTGTGTCATCAAACAGGAGAACACCTGATGGAAATGTAAATATCATTAATTTGTTTACTAAAGGGAATATGCATATAGTTCTATAAGTTCTAACTATATGCATATAGTTCTATAAGTTCTAACTATATGCATATAGTTCTATAAGTTCTAACTATATGCATATAGTTCTATAAGTTCTAACTATATGCATATAGTTCTATAAGTTCTAACTATATGCATATAATTCTATTAGTTCTAACTATATGCATATAATTCTATTAGTTCTAACTATATGCATATAGTTCTATTAGTTCTAACTATATGCATATAATTCTATTAGTTCTAACTATATGCATATAGTTCTATTAGTTCTAACTATATGCATATAATTCTATTAGTTCTAACTATATGCATATAGTTCTATTAGTTCTAACTATATGCATATAGTTCTATTAGTTCTAACTATATGCATATAATTCTATTAGTTCTAACTATATGCATATAGTTCTATTAGTTCTAACTATATGCATATAGTTCTATAAGTTCTAACTATATGCATATAGTTCTATTAGTTCTAACTAAATGCATATAGTTCAAACTAAATATATATATATATATATATATATATATATAACTAAACTGGTTCAGGATCAGACATAGCTGGACTTCTAAATGTGCTTCTATAAAGTATGGCAAACTACAAAGCTTCTTTTTGACACATTATGTTTTCTCTTAACAGAGGCACCATCATGTTTTGATAGGAGCAGGGCACATATATAACAAAACCAAAGACACATCCCTCAAAAACAACTCTCTTTTGTTACACTGTATTAAAATGATAATTGTTTATCTGTATTTCTTAACAATACAGTAAATTAGATTTTTTTTATCAGTTCTTTTCTCTATATTTATTCAAAATAAATTCAGAATATTTTGACTTACTTATGTACATAAGTGCAAACGAGGTGAATATCACACATTCGTACACCGGTTGGATCCCTTAAAGCTCCAGCGAGCATCAACATCTCCCAGCACAGCTGGGCAGGCCACAGGGGGAAAGAGACTTCATACTGAGGACCAATCCAAGAGCTCGGTGACATCAGCACTCCCTGTCCAGGTGGACAGAAGGCCTATAGTATAAGCCTATGAGCCTAGGTGAAAATTGTTGGCAATACAATGCATAGAGACGACGCATAGCAAATTCTGTACAGCATGTATGGGCCAGTTCAACTCCAATGTAATGTGGTGATCAAAAACAGCAAATCAAATCAGGTCATAAGTCTATAATGACTCAATTTAGCAGAATTATTTAAATCTTGTATCCAGTCCCAAAGTCTCTTTACCCTCCTGGTATTTAAGGTGATCATTTTAAAAGCTGAGATGCGTTCTTACTCTCCAAAAAAACAAAATACAGAAATAAAAACGAATCAAACCCAAAAGATAAACAAACAAAACACCTGATCTCCCCAGAGGACCTTTGGACATTAAGGATTTAACTTGACTTTTTCTTACAAAATATTCAATCATCTTGCAATCCAAGACAATCTAACTAGACATTCCCTTTCTGAATAAGTTAATGTTGTACATTATTTCAATTCATATGTGAAAAAATTCACAATTCAGATTGACAAAGGTAGCCATGTTGTCGTTCTGTTGCCACAGCAACAACAACGACGTACTATTAATAAGTAACAATGAATCTATCATTGTATAGATACAAATGTATATATTTTTTTATATAATTTCTATTTTTAGTTTTTCTTAAATGGAAACTACACAAACTATTAATTAAATATCAATGAAGATTATCTTATTTTCATGCTATGACTTTTTTCAAATGTCGAATAAACAATAAAAACAAATCTAAATGGGTGAAAATACCACTAACAGTTCTGTCCATAAATAGTCACATCTTTGATATTGTGATTTAGGAATAAAGACTAAAAATGTGACGGAAATTCGATCAAGTACCATTTAGAGAGGGAGAAACTTTGGAACATAATGGTAAAGGATGAAGAAAGAAAGAATAATATATTTGTACCAACAACACTACAATTACTCTAGTTAACTATGCTCTTGTACAAGGAAAACACACCTCTTAAACATGTAAGTTTACTTAAAATGCTAACGCCCCCCCCACGAGGCACATTTTCTTTTTCTTAAATCAAGTATTTTGTTATTACCAGCTGGATAGCAGTTGGAGAAGGCATAATGATGTGACATAGAGAGGGGGGGGAGAGAGAGAAGATAGATTTTCATCTTGGCTGGGCAACGCAAGTCCTTCAAAGCTATACAATTTAGACAAAATGAATATGTCTAGACATTCTAATATCAATTTCATTGATTAAGAGAGGACCATTTCTAATATGCATCTGAATGCATCAAAGAAAGGAGGAAAATGCAGGGACCACACTTGTCCAAAGATATTTCAGAAAGTACTCACACTCACAAACATTTAAACATAAACCTATATAACAATACACACACATACTTAAAACATTTCTTAACACAGTATGTTTTCTTAACGTGGTTTGCATTTGACCTCTTAATAGAAATAGCCTATATAATGAATCATTACATTTCAACATGCCGCTCGAGGCTATTAGATACATTCACCACGTAAATGACATGACTTAAACATGAATAGCTTCCTGTCAATATCCATTTCCCCCAAGATGTGGAAAACGTCTCAACATTTCCACGTCCAACTCAGTGATTCAGTGTCATTAATTAAAACATTTAAACACGCCACCCACTCAGGCTGATTACTTTTTTTATCTCATCAAAAGATGAGACAGCACAGCTGTTTCAAAGAAGAAACTACAGAGACACGACAGATCAATGGCGCCAGACAGGCAGTGCTAGTCAACGTATCATCTGTTTTGAAAAGACTGAAAAGTCAGTTATTACAGTGTATGGACAGTGATTGGTTTCAGAAGACTTGAAAACGAGTGAGAGGCACATTAAAACTCACCTAAACATATCAGCTAATGTATTGTCTCTGTCCATTTTCATAGCAATTCTGCTCCATTTTGTAATAATTCTGGATACCATTTTAAGACCAAATACTTGACTCCAGAACGGGTCAGTTTCTCTTTCAGTGTCTCACTATCTCCTTCTATTTCCTCTACTTAGGTCGGTACTGTCCCACCAGGTCACTATATTTGTAGCATTTAAAGTCTGCTGATGATTGAAAGTAAGGACACAGTGACTATGATCAAATACATGTTTTACAGACAGAACAATTTCAAGCTTACTCAATATACTCCCTGCAGAACCACTTTTTTTTTTGTCAAATCCATTCCATTAAAATATTCTTAACACAACATATAGAAAAATGTATACCACTTACTTAAACATACTACTATGAATGCAGGAGATTGACCCCAAAAAATATCTGCAAATATCAGTTGACCCCTGACAGGGAAAGGGACGGCTCATTGAAGGGGAAACATCCACTCAGATATCAATCCGACAACAGTAAGGGAATTCTATTCGGGATACAGTATACACCAATGATTGGCACAGACAAACCTCCATTACAGAATCATTGGCACACAGGTAAGCATGCTAGACCTTTCAGACAAGCAAAGCAACTCCCCTGATGCAGCCTCTGCAGTGGTTCCAGAAAGTTCAAGAAATATTCATAAGTATTATTACAGATTTCGCCATTGAATTTCATTTTTGGTTTCAATAATGTGTCCCTTCCACGAATAGATGACCTTTTGGGAAGTGTAATTTTGTCAAAAATAACGCTTTCACTTAATTGTAACATTCTGTCATGAGGAGCACATGTTAAAATTCATAACAAACATGTTTTCCCATCTCAAGAGGTTTAAAGTTGAAATCCACACAAGGGAATAACAGCGCCATTCTTCGGCCCGAGCAAAGGTGATATTGTTTTTGTTTTGTTGATTAAACGGAGGAGAGGAGCATCCGGCATCGTGGTAAAATAAAATAGCAGTACATTGCTGTTCTATCATGCGTGCACAGACGTTCAATGATGTCAGAGGGGGAATTACATTAAATAAGTAAAACATCTTCAGAAATGACCATGAAAACATCTGAAAAACTTGGAGTTAAGTGAGTTAAAATCTTCCTAGAAGTTGGACAAACAAGACATGGGACATGGCAAAATGTGGATTTTTAGAGAAAACAAATAACTTATTTGAATGAAAATGGTTTTGTTAAGTTAAAGCATAGTCTCTCTAGACAGATGGGTTGCCTCCCACAACGCACCAGTCTTCCAGCCTTCACGTCTGTACTAAGACAAAGTCCATTTGACATAGAGTAAAGGGTGGAGTTGGGATTTCCTTCTTTCTTACGTCACTGCCTTATTCGCTTGTTGCCCAAAATAGTAGCTAACAAGTTGGAGCTCACAGAGGTTATTTTAATGAGTGTATTTCACAAGTGGCTAGTTTGCATCAATTACCTTCACTAAAACCACTGCAAAGGTTTTGCCTGCAAACTTTGGTTTCAAATTGCAAAGTTCTGGCATGTCTGGCTCTACAGGCCATGGTAAGAGTTCTTCACAATTCCTGCCTGCATTCTAAGTCCCGCCTACCCAAAATTGTGATTGGTCTGTCTGAAGAGGATAATTTCCTTTTTCATGATTCCCAGTGCTGTTGCCCTAGGTCTGGGATTGACGAGACTAGTTAGAACATCGATGTACATGATCTAACAGTTCAATTGAAAGGCACTCTATTCGTGTAACGACCCAAAAATCATCTCATGAAGAGAGCTTGTCACAGGACCTAGTCCTGAACAGAGAGACCTTTCGACAGGCAATATATACACAGGAGGAGCTATAGACTTGTGTGTCAATAGAAACACTTGTCTATACTTTGTCTGAGATCAAGGCTATTGGGTTTTAAGTCATTGACTTCAGTTGTTTTGGGATAAGACATCAAATCTCCTACATAGCTGGGAACTCAAAAGGCACAGACAAATGAACATCATATATGAGACCTTGGGTGAGATTTTTGAATTGGACCATAGGAGCTTAGCCTCTCTGAACTAATAACATAATAACACACTGCTTTTAAGCTTCAGCCGTCTTGAAACGTACTGTAAACATTAAATGAGACGCAACACATTTCTTTGAAGTGAAAAAGAAAAGATGAAGAAAACGACATGCATTCTAGAATGATCTACAGGATCCAACCTCTGCAGAGTACTTCTAAAATGATCCAACCTCTGCAGACTACTTCTAAAATGATCCAACCTCTGCAGACTACTTCTAGAATGATCCAAGCTCTGCAGACTACTTCTAGAATGATCCAAGCTCTGCAGACTACTTCTAGAATGATCCAAGCTCTGCAGACTACTTATTTCTTCTTGTCTGACTTGTCACTCATTTTCTTTCCAGACTGTCTGACTTTGAGGGAACAGTCAGCTGTGTAAGATTATACGACCTTACGCCTCATATCCTCAGCTTAGTCTCCAAGAGGATTTGCTGTTTTTATCGTGTATGTGTATTTGTGTGTTAAAGGTGTGGGTTTGTATGGCTGTAAGAACTGGGGAGCCTCTCCTTCAGTCTGCTCCTTCAAGTCAATGTGCATCAGTCTGGGCTGGCTTTACATCAACAGTAATGGGTCCAAGCTTTAGTATTGCCTGTGATAAATGTCAATAAAACCAAGTCAACTTTTTTATTATGTGAATACCTCCTTAATGAGGATAACACTACCTCTCACTTGGGGTGCACTGTAGGTTAGGCACATGTTTGTTGCATTCAAATAGTTGACTGTGGTATTTTGGGGGCAGGGTTGGTTGGTTGGTTGGGGATGACTAAGGGTTTGATGGTGTTGTTGGGTGCTTTAACTGGGATTTCACGGGAGGGTTACTGGGTTCAGCGCCACCGGAGCAGCCATCAGGAGTTTGGGGAGAGGGCAGAAGTGGGCTTCCATGGGGACGCACTGAAGGTCCACTGGGTCGGCACTCAGAACCTCTGAAGGGTCTACTGGAGGAGATGAGAGAGAGACAGAGAGAAAAAGGGGGAGAGAGAGAGGAGAGAGAGAAAGGGGGAGAGGGGAAGAGGAGAAATGAAACCTAGAAAACAACTGGAGAGAAGGATAATGTCATTTCACCAAAAGTAGTACAGTATTGTAATGCATCAACTTGCTCTGCACTGACTCAGATGAATGATGATTGGCTAAAATAAATTGATAATAAGATGATAGTTGGAGCTGTATTGTTAGATTTCAGTGCAGCCTTGGATGTTATTGATCATAATTTGTTATTATAGAAAATGGCTTTACATCACCTGCTATCACATGGTTGGAAAGTTACTTATCCAATAGAACCCAGAGAATATTCTTCAATGGAAGCTTCTCTAACATCAGATATGTACAGTGCGGTGTTCCTCAGGGCAGTTGCCTTGGGCCATTACTCTTCTCTATTTTTACAAATGATTTGCCACTTGTCTTACAAGAAGCTAAAATGACTATGTAAGCTGATGATTCCTACTCTACATGTCAGCACCCAAAGGCAGTGAGCTCATTGAGACTCTTAACAAGGAGTGACAGTTAGTGTCAGAATGGGTGTTTAACAATAAACTTGTCTGAAACCAAAAGCATTGTATTTGGTTCAAAACATTCTCTAAGACCTAAACCTCAGCTGGAGTTGTGCATAAAGCGTGTGACCATTGATTAGAAGAAGCTGAACTCCTAGGAGTAACATGGATGGTCAGTCATCATGGGCAAGTCATTTTGACAAAGTTGTTGTGAAGATGGGGAGAGGTACAGTATGTGTGGGATGAATAGAAAACTGCTGCTGGCTCAAAACAGAGCAGCACACCTTGTCCTTAACTGTACACACAGAACAAACATCAATAACATGCATGATAGTATTTCCTGGTTGAGGAAACATTGACTACTTCTCTTTTAGTCTTTTTGAGAAGCATTTGAGAATTGAAAATGCCTAACCACTTGTATAATCTATTTGCATACACTTCAGATTGACATACAGTGCGTATTCAGACCCCTTGACTTTTTCCACATTTTGTTACATTACAGCCTTATTCTAAAATGGATTAAATACAATATTTTACTCATCAATCTACACACAATAACCCATAATGAAAAAGCGAAAACAGGTTTTTTGACATTTGAAACTTAAATGGAAGAAGCTTGTAATCACCAAGAATCTTCCTAGAACAATCGGGGAAGAAGGACCTTGGTCCGGGAGGTGACCAAGAATCTGATGGTCTCTGACAAACCTCAAGAGTTCCTCTGTGGAGAGGATAACCTTCCAGAAGGACAAACATCTCTGCAGCACTCCACTAATCAAGCCTATATGGTAGAGCGGCTAGATGGAAGCCACGCATCAGTAAAAGGCACATGACAGCCTGCTTGGAGTTGACTCTCAGACCATGAGAAACAAGATTCTCTGGTCTGATGAAACCAAGCTGGAACTCTTTGGCCTAAATGCCAAGCGTCACGTCTGAAGGAAACCTGGCACCATCCCTACGGTGAAGCATGGTGGTGGCAGCATGAAAACCTGCTCCAGAGCGCTCAGTACCTCAAACTGGGGCAAAGGTTTACCTTCCAATGGGACAATGACCCTAAGCATACAACCAAGACAACGCAGGAGTGGCTTCGGGACAAGTCTCTGAATTTCCTTGAGTGGCCCAGCCAGAGCCCAGACTTGAACCAGATCGAAGATCTCTGGAGAGACCTGAAAATAGTTGTGCAGCGACGCAACCCATCCAACCTGACAGAGCTTGAGAGGATCTGCAGAGAAGAATGGGAGAAACTCCCCAAATACAGGTGTGCCTGTAAATCGCTGCCAAATGTGCTTATGTAAATGTGATATTTTCATTAAAAAAAAATATATATATATAAACCTGTTTTTGCTTTGTCATTATGGGTTATTGTGTGTAGATTGATGAGGGGAAAAAACAGTTGAATACAATTTAGAATAAGGCAGTAACATAACACATTTTGGAAAATGTCACGGGGTCTGAATACTTTCCGAATGCACTGTACATCCAATAGTTTTTCTATGCATCGGCAGGACAGAACAGCAGTTGGGTAAGCTCATGGGGGGAGGTGTGTGTCTCTTTGTTAACAACAGCTGGCTCTAATATTAGGAAGTCTCGAGGTTCTGCATGCTTGAGTTAGAATACCTCATGATAAGCTGTAGACCATACTATTCACCAAGAGAGTTTTCATCTATATTTTTCGTAGCTGTCTATTTACCACCACAAACCGATGCTGGCACTAAGACCGCACTCCACGAGCTGTTTAGGGCCATAAGCAAACAAGAAAATGCTCATCCAGAAGCAACGCTCCTAGTTGCAGGGATTTTAATGCAGGAATAACTTAAATCGTTTTACCTCATTTCTACCAGCATGTCACCTGTGCAACTACACGTGACAAAAACTTTAGATCACCTTTACTCCACACATATAAATGCATACAAAGCTCTCCCTCGCCCCCTCCATTTGGAAAATCTGACCATAACTCTATCCTTCTGATTCCTGCTTACAAGCAAAACCTCAAACAGTGACTTGCTTAATACGGAAGTGGTCCGATGCAGTGGATGCTAAGCTACAGGACTGTTTTGCTAGCACAGGTTGGAATATGTTCCAGGATTCATCTAATGGCATTGAGGAGATTACCACATTAACCACCGGCTTCATTAATATGTACATGGACGACGTCGTCCCCACAGTGACCATACGTACATGTCCCAACCAGAAGCCATGGTAAAGGCTAGAGCTGCCGCGTTCAAGGAGCGGGACAATATTCTGGATGCTTATAAGAAACCGCTTTACTCTACCTGATGAACCATCGAATAGGCAAAGCATCAATATAGGACTAAGATCGAATCCTACGACACCAGCTCTGACGCTTGTTGGATTTGGCAGGGCTTGCAAACTATCCCAGATTACAAAAGGGAAACACAGACGCGAGCTGCCCAGTGGCATGAGCCTACCAGAAGAGCTAAATGCCTTCAATGCACGCTTCGAGGAAAGCCACACTGAACCATGCATGAGCGCACCAGCTGTTCCGGACGACTGTGTGATCCCACTCTCTGTAGCCACTGTGAGTAAGACCTTTAAACAGGTTAACATTCACAAGGCCGCAGGGCCAGACTGATTACCGGGATGCGTACTCCGAGCATGCGCTGACCAGCTGGCAAGTGTCTTCACTGACATTTTCATCCTCTCCCTGACCCAGTCTATAATAACTACATGTTTCAAGCAGACCATCATATTCCCTATGACCAAGAATGCCAAGATAACCTGTCTAAATGACTATCGTCCCATAGCACTCACATCTGAGTGCTATGGGGCTTTGAAATGCTGGTCATGGCTAACATCAACAGGAAATCCAGGTCATCTATACCAAGCGGTGTCAGAGGAAGGCCTTAAAAATGGTCAAAGACTCCAGCCAAGTCCTAGACTGTTCACTCTGCTACTGCATGACAAGAGGTACTGATGCACCAAGTCTGGAACCAACAAGACATTAAACAGCTTCTACACCGAAACCATAAGACTGCTAAATAGTTAGTCCGGATAGCTATTTGGTTAACTATTTAACTATGTGCATTGACCCTTTTTCCACTAACTTTTTTCACATACACTGCTGCTACTATTTATTTTCTGTCACTTTAACCCTACCTATATGTACATATCTACCCCAATTACCTCGTACCCCTGCACATTGACTTGGCGCTGGTACCCCGTGTATATAGCCAAGTTATCGTTACTCATTGTATATTTATTATTAATTCTATTATTACGTGTTTTACTTTTCTATTATTTCAGTAACAAAAAAATTCTCTGTATTTTTGGGAAGGGTCTGTAAGTAAGCATTTAACTGTTAGTCTACACCTGCTGTTTCTGAAGCATGTGACGAATAAAAATGTATTTTATTTGACAGACAGAGTGACACAGATGGCTTAACACTAGACCCAAATGCAACAGAATCCACCCAAAAAATCTACTTTCAGTGTGTCACATTAAAACATGACTGAAAAAAGTGAAATGTGAAACACATACAGTATGTATGTATATTAAATTATAAAAAATGGGAGTTTTAATGGCCAAAGACCTGACACCATACAGATAGAAACCAAAGAGAGAACCCAAAATGAAGGGACAAACCTGATTGGAGGAGGCTGATTCTGCGAAAGGAACATTGGTGACTGGGGTCGAGGCCGACGAAACAGTGGAGGTGGTGGCACCGTGCATCATGGGTACTTTTATTCAGGCGAGTTGGACGAGAGACAGGGGGATGGGTGGGGGGAGGGGGGGATGTTATGGTTACCATGGCGAAATGTGGAAGAGGAGTAAAAGTCATGGCAAGAAGTCATGTGACGACATTGCCAGGGGGTGAGGGGTTTCAACAAGAACCGAGACATGCAAATGAAATAAGAGAAAAATTAAATGACATGACTTGTTCCAATTAAAGGAGAACCAACTATGTTAAAACTGATGAACAATATTCAATATTGTCTCAAATCTAATAGTCGTTAACAAAATATGTCAGAAATCCTATTTCATACAATCGAATCAGACTAAGGCATCTGATAATTGTATTCAGATGGAGGGAGTACATGTGTAGGGAGGGAGCAAATGAATAACAGAAAAAAAGAAGCAAAATACTATTTCTGTGAACCACAGACTCACACAAAAACGTAAAGGCATTACCTAATATAATATGACACTCATTTATCATCCTTATCACATAACTGAATCACATGAATATGTTGAGGAAATATTCTAAAAATAATCAAATAAGTTAGACTTTAAGATGGGAAGGAGATAGCAGTGTGTACACAGCAGGCTAAGGGTCGTGGTCAAAAGTAGTGTTCCATAAAGAGAACAGGGTGCTGTTTGGGACAAAATCACCATCTCCCTCCTGGCTGACATTATGATTTCATTAAAGTGAAAGGTCAGATAGTTTGCATCCCAAATGGCACCCTATTCCCTTTGGGTGCACTACTTTCCAACAATTCTGTGGGAGTGTGATGCATCACGTGCCGTTTCAAAAAGGGAATGAATACATCAGAAACAAATGCAACAGACAGATATACAGGCCGAATGTGTAGAAATCAGCATCATCATGTTAAATGCAGAAGGGTAGGGATGAAAAAACGAATACCGGGTAGGACATGCATAAAAAACAGAAACACAGCTTTTAGAAAAGCACACGCACACACACACACACACACACACACACTTTCTGATTTTACAGTGAGAGCTATCTCCCCCTAGATACAGTAAGAGGAGCTACCTTCCCATAGATACAGTAAGAGGAGCTACCTTCCCCTAAATACAGTAAGAGGAGCTACATTCCCCTAGATACAGTAAGATGAGCTACTTTCCCCTAAATACAGTAAGAGGAGCTACCTCCCCCTAGAAACAGAAAGAGGAGCTACCTCCCCCTAGATACAGTATGAGGAGCAACTTCCCCCTAGATACAGTAAGAGGAGCTACCTTCCCCTAGATACAGTAAGAGGAGCTACCATCCACTAGATACAGTAAGAGGAGCTACCTTCCCCTAAGATACAGTGTGAGGAGCTACTTCCCCTAGATACAGTAAGAGGAGCTACCTTCCCCTAGATACAGTAAGAGGAGCTACCATCCCCTAGATACAGTAAGAGGAGCTACCTTCCCCTAGATACAGTAAGAGGAGCTACCTTCCCCTAGATACAGTAAGAGGAGCGACTTCCCCCTAGGTACGGTAAGAGGAGCTACCTTCCCCTACATACAGTAAGAGGAGCTACCTTCCCCTAGATACAGTAAGATGAGCTATCTTCCCCTATATACAGTAAGATGAGCTACCTTCCCATAGATACAGTAAGAGGAGCTACATTCCCCTAGATACAGTAAGAGGAGCTACCTTCCCCTAGATACAGTAAGAGGAGCTACATTCCTCTAGATACAGTAAGAGGAGCTACCTTCCCATAGATACAGTAAGAGGAGCTATCTTCCCCTAGATACAGTAAGAGGAGCTACCTTCCCTTAGATACAGTAAGAGGAGCTACCTTCCCATATATACAGTAAGAGGAGCTACCTTCCACTAGATACATTAAGAGGAGCTACCTTACCATAGATACAGTAAGAGGGGCTACCTTCCCCTACATACAGTAAGAGGAGCTACCTTCCCCTAGATACAGTAAGAGGAGCTACCTTCCCCTAGATACAGTAAGATGAGCTATCTTCCCCTAGATACAGTAAGACGAGCTACCTTCCCCTCAATAGAGTAAGAGGAGCTACCTTCCCTAGATACAGTAAGAGGAGCTACCTTCCCTAGATACAGTAAGAGGAGCGACTTCCCCCTAGGTACATAGATACAGTAAGAGGAGCTACCTTCCCTACATACAGTAAGAGGAGCTACCTTCCCTAGATACAGTAAGATGAGCTATCTTCCCTATATACAGTAAGATGAGCTACCTTCCCATAGATACAGTAAGAGGAGCTACATTCCCTAGATACAGTAAGAGGAGCTACCTTCCCTAGATACAGTAAGAGGAGCTACATTCCTCTAGATACAGTAAGAGGAGCTACCTTCCCATAGATACAGTAAGAGGAGCTATCTTCCCTAGATACAGTAAGAGGAGCTACCTTCCCTTAGATACAGTAAGAGGAGCTACCTTCCCATATATACAGTAAGAGGAGCTACCTTCCACTAGATACAGTAAGAGGAGCTACCTTACCATAGATACAGTAAGAGGGGCTACCTTCCCCTACATACAGTAAGAGGAGCTACCTTCCCCTAGATACAGTAAGAGGAGCTACCTTCCCCTAGATACAGTAAGATGAGCTATCTTCCCCTAGATACAGTAAGACGAGCTACCTTCCCCTCAATAGAGTAAGAGGAGCTACCTTCCCCTAGATACAGTAAGAGGAGCTACATTCCCCTAGATACAGTAAGAGGAGCTACATTCCCTAGATACAGTAAGAGGAGCTACCTTCCCCTAGATACAGTAAGAGGAGCTACCTTCCCATAGATACAGTAAGAGGAGCTACCATCCACTAGATGCAGTAAGAGGAGCTACCTCCCCCAAGATACAGTGTGAGGAGCAACTTCCCCCTAGATACAGTAAGAGGAGCTACCTTCCCCTAGATACAGTAAGAGGAGCTACCATCCCCTAGATACAGTAAGAGGAGCTACCTTCCCCTAGATACAGTAAGAGGAGCGACTTCCCCCTAGGTACGGTAAGAGGAGCAACTTCCCCCTAGGTACGGTAAGAGGAGCTACCTTCCCCTACATACAGTAAGAGGAGCTACCTTCCCCTAGATACAGTAAGATGAGCTATCTTCCCCTATATACAGTAAGATGAGCTACCTTCCCCTCAATAGAGTAAGAGGAGCTACCTTCCCCTAGATACAGTAAGAGGAGCTACATTCCCCTAGATACAGTAAGAGGAGCTACCTTCCCTAGATTCCCTAGATACAGTAAGAGGAGCTACCATCCACTAGATCAGTAAGAGGAGCCCTTCCCTAGATACAGTAAGAGGAGCTACCATCCACTAGATGCAGTAAGAGGAGCTACCTTCCCTAGATACAGTAAGAGGAGCTACCTTCCCATAGATACAGTAAGAGGAGCTACCTTCCCATAGATACAGTAAGAGGAGCTACCTTCCACTAGATACAGTAAGAGGAGCTACCTTCCCCAGTAAGAGGAGCTACCTTCCCATAGATACAGTAAGGAGCTACCTTCCACTAGATGCAGTAAGAGGAGCTACCTTCCCATAGATACAGTAAGAGGGGCTACCTTCCACTAGATGCAGTAAGAGGAGCTACCTTCCCATAGATACAGTAAGAGGAGCTACCTTCCCATAGATACAGTAAGAGGAGCTACCTTCCACTAGATACAGTAAGAGGAGCTACCTTCCCATAGATACAGTAAGAGGGGCTACCTTCCACTAGATACAGTAAGAGGAGCTACCTTCCCATAGATACAGTAAGAGGAGCTACCTTCCACTAGATACAGTAAGAGGAGCTACCTTCCCATAGATACAGTAAGAGGGGCTACCTTCCACTAGATGCAGTAAGAGGAGCTACCTTCCCATAGATACAGTAAGAGGAGCTACCTTCTCATAGATACAGTAAGAGGAGCTACATTCCCCTAGATACAGTAAGAGGAGCTACCATCCACTAGATGCAGTAAGAGGAGCTACCTTCCCCTAGATACAGTAAGAGGGGCTACCTTCCACTAGATGCAGTAAGAGGAGCTACCTTCCCCTAGATACAGTAAGAGGAGCTACCTTCCCATAGATACAGTAAGAGGAGCTACCTTCCCCTAGATACAGTAAGAGGAGCTACCTTCCCCTAGATACAGTAAGAGGGGCTACCTTCCCATAGATACAGTAAGAGGGGCTACCTTCCCCTAGATACAGTAAGAGGGGCTACCTTCCCCTAGATACAGTAAGAGGGGTTACCTTCCACTAGATGCAGTAAGAGTATCTGTTTCAAGGCTGCTGAGTCTGCCCTGTGCACTGGTTCACTACTTCCATAAGGTAGAGAGGGAGGTGGAGGGGAGTTAGAGGGTCAGGTAGAGGGGGAGGTAGAGGGTCAGGTAGAGAGGGAGGTAGAGGGGGGGTAGAAGGCTAGGCAGAGGTGGAGGTAGAGGGGGAGGTAGAGGGTCAGGTAGAGAGGGAGGTAGAGGGGGGGGAGGGGGGGTCAGGTAGAGGGTCAGGTAGAGAGGGAGGTGGAGGGGGAGGTAGAAGGCTAGGCAGAGGGGGAGGTAGAGGGTCAGGTAGAGAGGGGGTAGAAGGCTAGGCAGAGAGGGAGGTAGAGGGGGGGAAGTAGATGGTCAGGTAGAGAGGGAGGTAGAGGGTCAGGTGGAGGGTCAGGTAGAGAGGGAGATAGAGGGTCAGGTAGAGAGGGAGGTAGGGGGGGGTAGAAGGCTAGGCAGAGGGGGAGGTAGAGGGTCAGGTAGAGAGGGAGGTAGAGGGGGGGTATAAGGCTAGGCAGAGGGGGGAGGTAGAGGGTCAGGTAGAGAGAGAGGTAGAGAGGGGGGTAGAAGGCTAGGCAGAGGTGGAGGTAGAGAGGGGAGGTAGAGGGTCAGGTAGAGAGGGAGGTAGAGGGGGAGGTAGAGGGGGAGGGGAGGTAGAAGGCTAGGCAGAGGGGGAGGTAGAGGGTCAGGTAGAGAGGGAGGAGGTAGGGGGAGGTAGAGGGAGGTAGAGGGTCAGGTAGAGAGGGAGGTAGAGGGGTCAGGTAGAGGGGGAGGTAGAGGGTCAGGTAGAGAGGGAGGTAGAGGGGGAGGTAGAGAGGGAGGTGGAGGGGGAGGTAGAAGGCTAGGCAGAGGGGAGGTAGAGGGTCAGGTAGAGAGGGAGGTGGAAGGGGAGGTAGAAGGCTAGGCAGAGCAGGAGGTAGAGGGTCAGGTAGAGAGGGAGGTAGAGGGGGAGGTAGAGGGTCAGGTAGAGAGGGAGGTGGAGGGGAGGTAGAAGGCTAGGCAGAGGGGGAGGTAGAGGGTCAGGTAGAGGGGAGGTAGAGGGTCAGGTAGAGAGGGAGGTAGAGGGGGGTAGAAGGCTAGGCAGAGAGGGAGGTAGAGGGTCAGGTAGAGAGGGAGGTGGAGGGGGAGGTAGAAGGCTAGGCAGAGGGGAGGTAGAGGGTCAGGTAGAGAGGGAGGTAGAGAGGGAGGTGGAGGGGGAGGTAGAAGGCTAGGCAGAGGGGAGGTAGAGGGTCAGGTAGAGAGGGAGGTGGAGGGGAGGTAGAAGGCTAGGCAGAGGGGAGGTAGAGGGTCAGGTAGAGAGGGAGGTAGAGGGTCAGGTAGAGAGGGAGGTAGAGGGGGGTAGAAGGCTAGGCAGAGAGGGAGGTAGAGGAAGGGGGAGTTAGAGGGTCAGGTAGAGGGGAGACCAGCTGTGGATTCCCCTCACCAGTGAATCCAGGCGCTGACAAGAGGCGGCTGTGGGGGTGCCTGCAGCTGCTCCAGTCCCGCCTCTCCCAACGGCCATCCACTGCTAGCGGGGCCGGCCCTTTCATAAGCCCTACAAGAGACGGGGCAGCAGGCTTAAACTGAATCCTAAATGGCACCCTATTTCCTACATAGTGCACTACTTTTGACCAGAGCCCAGAGGTCAAAAGTAGTGTACTATATATTTATAATAGGGTGCTATTCTGGACACAACCTGGGAGACCAGCAACCTCATACTGACTAGGCTGGGACTGAGATATCTGAGCTGACATAGAGACACACACACACTCTAGCAAACTCTAATAATACACAACTAAAATGTTGAAATAAGTTGGTTTTTTTGTATCAGAAATTAAAATGGGGTGACAAGTGCAAGCACAGCGGCAGACAGACAGACAGACAGACAGACAGGCAGACAGGCAGACAGGCAGACAGGCAGGCAGACAGAGGACAGGCAGACACCAGTGGGACAACATGAAGGCTCCAAAATGACTAATATCTACTGTCATATCCTCCAAGGTACTTGGTGTTGGGGTCTGGAACTTAACTATGATTCTAGAATATACTACAACTAGAACTACTAAACTACAATCTGAGAAATACATCCACTATCTTCAGAGGACGCGTTGCTGATCATTCTCCCCCTCTCTTCTCCTAGCTATCTGGCCAACCACAGAGTCCATCTACTACCCCCCTTCTGTCCTAGCTATCCGGCCAACCACAGAGTCCATCTACTACCAACCCCCTCTCTCCTATCTATCTGACCAACCACAGAGTCCATATACTACCAACCCCCTCTCTCCTAGCTATCTGACCAACCACAGAGTCCATATACTACCAACCCCCCTCTCTCCTAGCTATCTGGCCAACCACAGTCCCCACACCTCTTCCAAGCCCCCAGCAGCGGTGAGTGACCGAGCCGACCTACCCATGCCTCCTGATGGCGCCATGCACAGGACTGAGCCTGCAACAGCATGCAGAGATGGGTGAGGGGAAGGAAGATGGGGACAACAGAAGGAGGTGATGAGAGGATGGAGGAGGGGAGCAAAAGGGGAGGAGTGATTGACACAGAGAGAGTGACGACAGACAACAGGACAAGACAAAAACAACATTCAGGTTAGTGCAAGCCACAAGAACAGCGTGTAAATAATGGCTAATATAACCTGTCACAGTCAACTAGAACACAGCAGAGACAACATGGAGGCTTAAAGGCAGACAGACAGAACACAGAACACGGGAACAGAGCAGTGGAGGGCATAGGATGCAGAGAGCATTAATAGTGTTCAATTGCTCATTGCTGTTAAGTTTGGATGGATACGGCATATCAATTGTTATTGTGATACTTTAATAGCAATATAGACCTGATGATGGAACAGCTGAGGAAAGTGGAGGAGTGGATCAGTCAGAGATCTATACATTCTCTCCCAGAGTGTGCTGGGTGCTGTTGCTGCATACTTTAGGCCACCTAGAGCAGATTGTGCCAGTATTTGTGCGTGATAGCAGGGGACCAGTTAAGCATGGGACAAAGACACAGAGTGCAGGGGACAGAGAGGGAGAAAGAAGGAGAGAAAAATAGAGTGAGAGTAGGAGGGAAGGACAGAGTACACCCAATAAGCTCTATCCCAGACAGAAGGACAGAGTACACCCAAT
This sequence comes from Oncorhynchus tshawytscha, assembly GCF_018296145.1. Lineage (NCBI taxonomy): Eukaryota > Metazoa > Chordata > Actinopteri > Salmoniformes > Salmonidae > Oncorhynchus > Oncorhynchus tshawytscha. The sequence goes on along the minus strand of NC_056436.1, from coordinate 73,365,694 downwards.
AAGCTCTATCCCAGACAGAAGGACAGAGTACACCCAATAAGCTCTATCCCAGACAGAAGGACAGAGTACACCCAATAAGCTCTATCCCAGACAGGACAGAGTACACCCAATAAGCCCTATCCCAGACAGAAGGACAGAGTACACCCAATAAGCCCTATCCCAGACAGAAGGACAGAGTACACCCAATAAGCTCTATCCCAGACAGAAGGACAGTACACCCAATAAGCTCTATCCCAGACAGGACAGAGTACACCCAATAAGCTCTATCCCAGACAGAAGGACAGAGTACACCCAATAAGCTCTATCCCAGACAGGACAGAGTACACCCAATAAGCTCTATCCCAGACAGAAGACCAGAGTACACCCAATAAGCCCTATCCCAGACAGAAGGACAGAGTACACCCAATAAGCTCTATCCCTGACAGAAGGACAGAGTACACCCAATAAGCTCTATCCCAGACAGGACAGAGTACACCCAATAAGCTCTATCCCAGACAGAAGGACAGAGTACACCCAATAAGCTCTATCCCAGACAGAAGGACAGAGTACACCCAATAAGCTCTATCCCAGACAGGACAAGTACACCCAATAAGCTCTATCCCAGACAGAAGGACAGAGTACACCCAATAAGCCCTATCCCAGACAGAAGGACAGAGTACACCCAATAAGCTCTATCCCTGACAGAAGGACAGAGTACACCCAATAAGCTCTATCCCAGACAGGATAGAGTACACCCAATAAGCTCTATCCCAGACAGGACAGAGTACACCCAATAAGCTCTATCCCAGACAGAAGGACAGAGTACACCCAATAAGCTCTATCCCAGACAGAAGGACAGAGTACACCCAATAAGCTCTATCCCAGACAGGACAGAGTACACCCAATAAGCTCCATCCCAGACAGAAGGACAGAGTACACCCAATAAGCTCTATCCCAGACAGGACAGAGTACACCCAATAAGCTCTATCCCAGACAGAAGGACAGAGTACACCCAATAAGCTCTATCCCAGACAGGACAGAGTACACCCAATAAGCTCTATCCCAGACAGAAGGACAGAGACCCAATAAGCTCTATCCCAGACAGGACAGAGTACACCCAATAAGCTCTATCCCAGACAGAAGGACAGAGTACACCCAATAAGCTCTATCCCAGACAGGACAGAGTACACCCAATAAGCTCTATCCCTGACAGAAGGACAGTACACCCAATAAGCTCTATCCCAGACAGGACAGAGTACACCCAATAAGCTCTATCCCAGACAGAAGGACAGAGTACACCCAATAAGCTCTATCCCAGACAGTACACCCAATAAGAATTATCCCAGACAGAAGGACAGAGTACACCCAATAAGCTCTATCCCAGACAGGACAGAGTACACCCAATAAGAATTATCCCAGACAGAAGGACAGAGTACACCCAATAAGCTCTATCCCAGACAGAAGGACAGAGTACACCCAATAAGCTTATCCCAGACAGAAGGACAGAGTACACCCATTATAAGCTCTATCCCAGACAGAAGGACAGAGTACACCCAATAAGCTCTATCCCAGACAGAAGGACAGAGTACACCCAATAAGAATTATCCCAGACAGAAGGACAGAGTACACCCAATAAGCTCTATCCCAGACAGAAGGACAGAGTACACCCAATAAGAATTATCCCAGACAGAAGGACAGAGTACACCCAATAAGCTCTATCCCAGACAGAAGGACAGAGTACACCCAATAAGAATTATCCCAGACAGAAGGACAGAGTACACCCAATAAGCTCTATCCCAGACAGGACAGAGTACACCCAATAAGCTCTATCCCAGACAGAAGGACAGAGTACACCCAATAAGCTCTATCCCAGACAGAAGGACAGAGTACACCCATAAGCTCTATCCCAGACAGAAGGACAGAGTACACCCTCTATCCCAGACAGAAGGACAGAGTACACCCAATAAGCTCTATCCCAGACAGAAGGACAGAGTCCCAGGATAAGCTCTATCCCAGACAGGACAGAGTACACCCAATAAGCTCTATCCCAGACAGGACAGAGTACACCCAATAAGAATTATCCCAGACAGAAGGACAGAGTACACCCAATAAGCTCTATCCCAGACAGAAGGACAGAGTACACCCAATAAGCTCTATCCCAGACAGGACAGAGTACACCCAATAAGCTCTATCCCAGACAGAAGGACAGAGTACACCCAATAAGAATTATCCCAGACAGAAGACAGAGTACACCCAATAAGCTCTATCCCAGACAGAAGGACAGAGTACACCCAATAAGCTCTATCCCAGACAGAAGGACAGAGTACACCCAATAAGAATTATCCCAGACAGAAGGACAGAGTACACCCAATAAGCTCTATCCCAGACAGAAGGACAGAGTACACCCAATAAGCTCTATCCCAGACAGAAGGACAGAGTACACCCAATAAGCTCTATCCCAGACAGAAGGACAGAGTACACCCAATAAGAATTATCCCAGACAGAAGGACAGAGTACACCCAATAAGCTCTATCCCAGACAGAAGGACAGAGTACACCCAATAAGCTCTATCCCAGACAGAAGGACAGAGTACACCCAATAAGAATTATCCCAGACAGAAGGACAGAGTACACCCAATAAGCTCTATCCCAGACAGAAGGACAGAGTACACCCAATAAGCTCTATCCCAGACAGAAGGACAGAGTACACCCAATAAGCTCTATCCCAGACAGGACAGAGTACACCCAATAAGAATTATCCCAGACAGAAGGACAGAGTACACCCAATAAGCTCTATCCCAGACAGGACATTGTATACACTCAGCACAGAGCGAGAGTTCCTCAATACTCACAAGGAACCCGCTTTCTTCTCTCATGTCCCTACAATATATTCTATACCATAACACATCCCCTCTATCAAATAGACATCCACTGGTATGTGTATCAGTACTCCTGAGTAATATGTTCATAGTAATATGTCGTAGTACTAATGTTTGACATTATGTTTGTTTGACAATCTGCTGTGTCCTTTCTTCTGTCTGTTTCCATGTGCAGTCCTTATTTAGACCGTTGGCAGTTAACTTGACCCCCAGATGACAGTACAGTGTGAAGCTGCCATGTCAGTCTGTCTGGCCTAGCTAGCCCTGTGTCAGTCTGTCTGGCCTAGCTTGCCCTCCCCTGTGTCAGTCTGTCTGGCCTAGCTAGCCCTCCCCTGTGTCAGTCTGTCTGGCATAGCTAGCCCTGCCCTGTGTCAGTGTCTGGCCTAGATAGCCATCCCCTGTGTCAGTCTGTCTGGCCTAGCTAGCCCTGCCCTGTGTCAGTGTCTGGCCTAGCTAGCCATCCCCTGTGTCAGTCTGTCTGGCCTAGCTAGCCCTGCCCTGTGTCAGTGTCTGGCCTAGCTAGCCATCCCCTGTGTCAGTCTGTCTAGCCTAGCTTGCCCTCCCCTGTGTCAGTCTGTCTGGCCTAGCTAGCCCTCCCCAGTACACTTAGTTCACCTATCTAAATCAGACTCAGGATAGATAAGTTCACCCAACTTAATTGAATTAATAATTCAGTCTACTTACTTTTTAAAAGGAATGCCAAATTATTCTATTTGACAGAGTAGACTAGACTCACCAGGGTGGATAAAGGCTGGCTGCTGCAGCTGCATGTTAGCCAGGGCCTGCTGATAGTGGAACATGCTGGGGTTGAACACAGCACCACCCCCGTTACTCTTCTCTAAGGTGGGCCTCTTTGGTAGCTGTTGCATTGCCCCATGGGGCAGGGCCTGGGGAAGTAGAAAAGGGGGGAGAGAGAGAGAGAGTGAGAGAGAGAGAGAGAGAGAGAGAGAAAGTGAAAGTGACAGCATTTGGGCTCAGAAATTGTGTAGTACAATGCATCTACGGTTGAAGCCGGAAGTTTACATACACTTAGGTTGGAGTCATTAAAACTTGTTTTTCAACCACTCTACAAATTTCTTGTTAACAAACTATAGTTTTGGCAAGTCTGTTAGGACATCTACTTTGTGCATGACACAAGTATTTTTTCCAACAATTGTTTACAGACAGATTATTTCACTTATAATTCACTGTATCACAATTCCAGTGGGTCAGAAGTTTACATACACTAAGTTGACTGTGCCTTTAAACAACTTGGAAAATTCCAGAAAATGATGTCATGGCTTTAGATGCTTCCGATAGGCTAATTGACATCATTTGAGTCAATTGGAGGTATATCTTTGGAGGGAGTTGAAAGTCCGTGTTGCCCAGCAACAGCCCCAAAACATCACTGCTCTAGAGGAGATCTGCATGGAGGAATGGGCCAAAATAACAGCAACCGTGTGTGAAAACCTTGTGAAGACTTACAGAAAACGTTTGACCTCTGTCATTGCCAACAAAGGGTATATAACAAAGTATTGAGATAAACTTTTGTTACTGACCAAATACTTATTTTCCACCATAATTTGCAAATAAATTCATTAAAAATCGTACAATGAGACTTTATGGATTTTTTTTCTCATTTTGTCTGTCATAGTTGAAGTGTACCTATGATGAAAATTACAGGCCTCTCTCATCTTTCTAAGTGGGAGAACTTGCACAATTGGTGGCTGACTAAATACTTTTTTGCCCCACTGTATATCCATAGTAAAACGAGTCCTATATCGACATAACCTGAAAGGCCACTCAGCAAGTAAGAAGCCACTGCTCCAAAACCGCCATAAAAAAGTCAGACTACGGTTTGCAACTGCATATGGGGACAAAGATCGTACTTTTTGTAGAAATGTCCTCTGGTCTGATGAAACAAAAATAGAACTGTTTGGCCATAATGACCATCGTTATGTTTGGAAGAAAAATGGGGGAGGCTTGCAAGCCGAAGAACACCATCCCAGCCGTGAAGCAGCATCATGTTGTGGAGGTGCTTTGCTGCAGGAAGGACTGGTGCACTTCACAAAATAGATTGAATCATGAGGAGGAAAATGATGTGGATATATTGAAGCAACATCTCAGACTTCAGTCAGGTAGTTAAAGCTTGGTTGCAAATGGGTCTTCCAAATGGACAATGACCCCAAGCATACTTCCAAAGTTGTGGCAAAATGGCTTAAGGACAACAAAGTCGAGGTATTGGAGTGGCCATTACAAAGCCCTGACCTCAATTCTATAGACAATTTGTGGGCAGAACTGAAAATGTGTGTGCGAGCAAGGAAGCCTATAAACCTGACTCAGTTACACCTGCTCTGTAAGGGGGAATGGGCCAAAATTCACCCAACTTATTGTGGGAAGCTTGTAGAAGGCTACCCGAAACGTTTGACCCAAGTTAAACAATTTAAAGGCAATGCTACCAAATACATGTAAATGTCTGACCCACTGGGAATGTGATGAATGAAATAAAAGCTGAAATAAATCATTCTCTCTACTATTATTCTGACATTTCACATTCTTAAAATAAAGTGGTGATCCTAACTGACCTAAGACAGGGAATTTGTACTAGGATTAAATGTCAGAAATTGTGAAAAACTGAGTTTAAATGTATTTGGCTAAGCTGTATGTAAACTTCCGACTTCAACTGCATGTACTTTGAATTACATAAAAACATTTCGTGTCAAACTACTCTGAAACAGCCTACTACCCTAACATGAAACCCATTCTGAGGCTTGAACAGCATCACTGCCCTTGCTGGTAGTTCCCCACCTATAGAGGATGCTACTGTATTAGAAATCCCTCAGACCAACCATAGCAAAACAGGGCTGTCAGTCTAGAATCAATTTTCTGATGGAAAATGTGACGCACCATCGGACAGAAATGGAAGAAACACTTACACACATAAAAGTGAAATCAGAAAAGATAGTGATAAAAAGGTAAAAATACCACAGGCTGGGGGCGGAGTTAACACAACAAGCAGTGAGCACACGATGACAGCCAACCAATGAGGATCAAGCAAATGACACAGACAGTAAACCAGTGGAAATTGGGGTGAGGTCAGAGAGAGAGAGAGAGAGAGAGAGAGAGAGAGAGAGAGAGAGAGAGAGAGAGAGAGAGAGAGAGAGAGAGAGAGAGAGAGAGATGTGATGTGATGCGTGATGCAGAATGGGAATAGATGAAGGTGAAGTTGAAGGAAACAACCCACAGAGAAGCAACACATGAAGGATTACAAAGGAGAATGATGATATAACCTGACGGGAGTAAAGCCTGACAAACAATCAACCCCTAGAAGCAGACCAGAGGACCAACAAATGCAGATGAACAAGAAAAAATGCCCAAAATGCTTTAAAAAATCTATATTTTCCTTCCCTCTCCACATCTTTCTTTGTCTCACTCCCTCCCACTCTCTCTCTATTGTGTTTTTACACACCTGCAATGCAGACAGTCTGTTTGCTGTTGTTCATCCTGTCAGATTGAACTCCTGTTGCCTCCTTATATGACAGAAGATACATAGGCCCAGAGGGTTCTGGTCAAAAGTAGTGCACTATATAGGAAATAGGGTGCCATTTGGGATGCTGCCCAGCCTCAAACACAAGCCAGCCTCCAGCAAAAACACTTCTCACACACTATACAGCAAGAAAAGACATTCTTTCATCTCTGGTGGGTAATGTGCTAGTGGTGTGCTGCCCTTATCCTGCTTAGCAACAGTAAATAAATACCCAACTGCAGAACATTTTAAACACGTGAAATATAAACTCAGTCTCTGCAGATTACAAAGAACCAATGCAGACCAAAGATGCGTCTGAAATTCAAATAAAATGAAATCTAACTTTATTTGTAACATGCGCCGAATACAACAAGTGTAGACCTTACCGTGAAATGCTTACTTACAGGCCCTTAACCAACAGTGCAGTTCAAGAAATAGTTAAGAAAATATTTACCAAATAAACTAAAGTAAAGAATTATTTAAAAAAGTAAAACAAAAAATAACAATAACGAGGCTATATACAGAGGTAACAGGTACTGAGTCAATGTGGGGTTAGAAGGTTAGTCGAGGTACATGTAGGTAGGGGTGAAGTGACTACGCATAGATAATAAACAGCGAGGGGGGGTCAATGTAAATAGTCTGGTGGCCATTTGATGAATTGTTCAGCAGTCTTTTGGCTTGGGGGTAGAAGCTGTTAAGGAGCCTTTTGGTCCTAGACTTGGCGCTCCAGTACCGCTTGCTGTGCAGTAGCAGAGAGACCAGTCTATGACTTGGGTGACTGGAGTTTTGACCATTTTTGTGGCTTTCCTCTGACACTGCCTAGTATACAGGTTCTGGATGGCAGGAAGCTTGGCCTCAGTGATGGGGGGTGTGGTCATGCCCTCTTCACGACTGTCTTGGTGTGTTTGGACCATGATAGTTTGTTGGTGATGTGGACACCAAGGAACTTGAAACTCTTGACCCGGTCCACTCCAAGCACTTTATGGCTACCGACGTGAGTGCTACATGGCGGTAATCATTTAGGCAGGTTACCTTCGCTTCCTTGGGCACAGGGACTATGTAAGTATTACAGACACGGTCAGGGAGAGGTTGAAAATGTCAGTGAAGACACTTGCCAGTTGGTGCGCGCATGCTTTGAGTACACACCCTGGTAATCCTTCTGGCCTAGCGGCATTGTGAATGTTAACCTGTTTGAAGGTCTTCCTCACATTGGTTACCGAGAGCATTATCACATAGTCGTCCGGAACAGCTGGTGCTCTCATGCATGCTTCAGTATTGCTTGCCTTTAGCTAGCGCTGCCTATTTAAAAATAAGATGGAGAACAAGATATAGGACTAAAAATACCAGAGTTTTGGCTCAGGTACAGCCGACTAGCAGTAGCTTACGCTACATACAACCCCCCCCAAAAAACACTTAAATTCAAAGTATTGATATAATATTGACCAAAATAATATTGCGATATGCAACTGTATCAATATTTAACCCATCAGTAGTGTTTACCATGACTCACCATGGCATTGGCTGTTTGGCTGGCCTGGTGCTGGGCGGCCTTAATCCTTGCCTGCAGGTGGGCAGGGGGGTGGAAGTACTTGCATTTGTCCCTGGAGCAGCGGCCCTTGATGTAGTCCATACAGACGATGACTGAGTTTTCACTGCCGTCCACCATGGCTGCCTCCATAGGGTGGGCATAGCGGCAGTCGCCCTCGCCCCGCGTGCAGTTACCCCTCTGGAACTCACGACATACCTGGGTGGTGTTAGGGTTGGGGGGGGTGGGGGTGGCACAGTCAGAGAAGGAGTTCGTACCACAGGACAAGAATGATTCTATTATATTCTATCATTCTATTTCTCTGCTACAGACTGGGCTACTGCAAGGACACAAACAAACACAACACATACCTCCAGCTTGTCTGTCCGCATGTGTTTCTGCTGGGAGCTGCTGTTGCCCATGACCTGGAGGCCGGTGGGGCTCCCTGGGACCAGCAGGGGGGCCTGGTGTAGCAGCTCAGGCATCAGGCCCATCCCTGGACCCATGTGGCTCAGATACGGGCTGAACGCCATACTGGGACTGGTGGCCAGGGACGACATACTGGGAGTCATAGGGAACGTAGTCTGAGAGAGAAGGAGAGGTGGAGAGAGGGAGGAAATGAGGGGAGATCAGACAGAGAAACAGCCTGTGAACAGCCATGGTTCAAACTGTCGATAAATGGAGAAATAGAACTGTGTAAATCGAATGTGTTGACTAAATAATGAGGATGGTTTGGTGTAGGCTACATACTATGGACTATACATGAAGTACTCACTTTGTTGTCTGGGCTACATTCTATGGACTATACATGAAGTACTCACTGTGTAGTGTGGGCTACATACTATGCACTATACATGAAGTACTCACTGTGTAGTGTGGGCTACATACTATGCACTATACATGAAGTACTCACTGTGTAGTGTGGACTACATACTATGGACTATACATGAAGTACTCACTTTGCAGTGTGGGCAACATACTATGGACTATACATGAAGTACTCACTGTGTAGTGTGGGCTATTCACTATGGGCTGCAACTGGGCTCCTGGCAGCATGAACTGCATCTGTTGGGCCAACATGGCCGCTGCTGTCTTCTGCTGGATCAGGTTGTTTCTCCCGTTGATCTCCAGCTGGGTCTTGAGGTGGGGAGGGGGGTGCAGGTACTTACAGTTGTCACGCGTGCAGCGTCCCTGGGGAAGGGGAGAGAAGAGAGAGTGGCTGAGTTGTGGTGCATCGTAGCTGATGAATTGCGGCATCTCTTAGCTATTTAGATTTAGGAGAGATGAACCGGAGTGACAGGAAGATGAGAGTAATGTGATTGGGGATCAATCACTCTGGAGTTCCCCTGACAGGACAGCCATAAAGACAACAAGATGGAGACCTCCATGTCATTTAGGAGGAAAAGCTGTTCAAGCTCTATCACATGGGGTACATCCCAAATGCACCCTATTCTCTATATAGTGTACTACTTCTGACCAGGGCACATAGGGCTTGCAGTATACAGTATAAGTAATAGGGTGCCATTTGGGATACTCACCCTTGAAGTGAAGTGCATTACTTGAGGTGTAAATGCTCAAACATGGGATAAAGTAGAAATTCAGTAAAGCCCATTTTGAGATAGAAAATCCCTCACTGAATATCACACAGTAGATAGTGATATAGGCAGTGATAGTAAGTCATAAGAGACAGTACATGCAAGGTAATTAATACCAACATAGAACTCAATTTTGAGTGTTTTATTTTGTAATATATCCCAACTGGAAGTATCGAGGACATTGAGAGAAAAAAGTGCAGGGAATGAAATTACTGTTTAATTCTACCTCTTAATTGACATAGTACTATCTCTGAACCAAATTAAAATGTTAGTAACAATTACACTATGTACCCAGGTATTCAAGGATTTTTTATTTTAATTGAAAAATTAAGTGTTATTGAAATAGCGCCTGTTGTGTGTCTGCCAGGTTTCACTATTTTCACCTTTGCACAGTTATGTTCGTGGTACCATGCTGACAAAGGCTAAACTCAGGGGAATAGGGTGTCCTAATTGACACCCAGAGCTCTATGCATACAATTTGGAACAGATCCAGGGTAAAGAAAACACATGCTACAATCTCACCCTGGTCCTAAATCAGGCCAGGCCTTATAGCCATATACCCAGTGCAGATGTCGGATCTTAACTTGATCACTTTTTTGTCGCAGAGAATTTTCCTGCTGAGTCAGGAAATTTTGTGATTTCCTGAAAATCAGCAGTTGTCTTTCTCTCCATGCAGTGGCAGTCAAGTCATTGAGATCAGGGCTTAATGTCATTGTGGCCGAGCGACAACATTAAGAACATACAGCTGGTGGGGTTATACACTCCATTGGCAGGACAGAACAGCCTCTGGTAAGACACGGGGCGGGGGCCTATGTATATATGTGAACAACAGCTGGGGCACAATATCTAAGGAAGTCTCAAGGTTTTTCTCACCTGAGGTAGAGTATCTCATGATAAGCTGTAGACCACACTATCTACCTAGAGAGTTTTCAACTGTATTTTTTGTAATTGTCTACATACCACCACAGACCGATGCTGGCACTAAAACCACGCTCAATGAGCTGTATGCTGCCATAAGCAAACAGGAAAACGCTCATCCAGAGGTGGCACTCCAAGTGGCCGGGGACTTTAATGCAGCGAAACTTAAATCAGTCTTACCTCATTTCTACCAGCATGTTAAATGTGCAACTAGAGGGGGAAAAAATCTAGACCACCTTTACTCCACATACAGAGAAGCATACAAAGCTCTCTCTCGCCCTCCATTTGGCAAATCTGACCATAATTATATCCTCCTGATTCCTGCTTACAAGCCAAATTTGAAGCAGGAAGCACCAGTGACTCGGTCAATAAATTACTGGACTGCATTGGTAGCACAGACTGGAATATGTTCCGGGATTCTTCTGATGACATTGAGGAGTACATCACATCAGTCAATGGATTTATCAATAAGTGCATCGAGGACGCCGTCCCCACAGTGACTGTACGTATATACCCTAACCAGAAGCCATGGATTACAGGCAACATTCGCACTGAGCTAAACGGTAGAGCTGCTGCATTCAAATAGATAGACTCTAATCCTTAAGCTTATAAGAAATCCTGCTATGCCCTCCGACGAACTATCAAACAGGCAAAGCGTCAATACAGGATTAAGATGTGGCAGGGCTTGCAAACTATTACAGACTACAAAATGGAAGCACAGCCGAGAGCTGCCCAGTGACACGAGCCTACCAGACGAGCTAAATAACTTCTGTGTTCGCTTCGAGGCAAGTAACACTGAAACATGCATGAGAGCATCAGCTGATTCTGGACAACTGTGTGATCACGCTCTCCGCAGCCGATGTGAGTTAAGACCTTCAAACAGGTCAACATTCACAAGGCCGCAGGGCTAGACGGATTACCAGAACGTGTACTCCGAGCATGTGCTGACCAACTGCAAGTGTCTTCACTGACATTTCCAACCTGTCTGTGACCGAGTCTGTAATACCAACATGTTTCAAGCAGACCACCATAGTCCCTGTGCCCAAGAACACTAAGGTAACCTGCCTAAATGACTACCGACCTGTAGCACTCATGTCTGTAGACATGAAATGCTTTGAAAGGCTGGTCAGAGCTCACATCAACACCATTATCCCAGAAACGCTAGACCCACTCCAATTTGCATACCGCACCAACAGATCCACAGATGATGCAATCTCTATTGCACTCCACACTGCCCTTTCACACCTGGACAAAAGGAACACCTATGTGAGAATGCTATTCATCGACTACAGCTCAGTGTCCAACACCATAGTGTCCTCAAAGCTCATCACTAAGCTAAGGACCCTGGGACTAAACACCTCCCTCTGCAACTGGATCCTGGACCTCCTTAAGGGCGGTCCCAGGTGGTAAAGGTAGGTAACAACACATCCGCCACGCTGATCCTCAACACGGAGGCCTCTCAGGGGTGCATGCTCAGTCTCCTTCTGTACTCCCTGTTCACTCATGACTGCACGGCCATGCACAACTCCAACACCATCATTAAGTTTGCTGATGACACAAAAGTGGTAGGCCTGATCACCGCCAATGGGAGGAGGTCAGAGACCTGACCATGTGGTGCAAGGACAACAACCTATCCCTCAACGTGATCCAGACAAAGGAGATGATTGTGGACTACAGGAAAAGGAGGACCAAGCACGCCCCCATTCTCATTGACAGGACTGTAAGTTAGTAGTAGGTTTTAAGTTCCTCGGCGTACACATCACAGACAAACTGAATTGGTCCACCCACACAGACAGCATCGTGAAGAAGGCGCAGCAGCGCCTCTTCAACCTCAGGAGGCTGAAGAAATTGGGCTTGTCACCAAAAGCACTCACAAACTTCTACAGATGCACAATCGAGAGCACCCTGTCGGGCTGTATCACCGCCTGGTACGGCAACTGCACCGCCCACAACCGTAAGGCTCTCCAGAGGGTAGTGAGGTCTGCACAACGCATCACCGGGGGCAAACTACCTGCCCTCCAGGACACCTCCACCCCCCGATGTCACAGGAAGGCCATAAAGATCATCAAGGACAACAACCACCCGAGCCACTGCCTGTTCACCCCGCTATCATCCAGAAGGCGAGATCAGTACAGGTGCATCAAAGCTGGGACCGAGAGACTGAAAAACAGCTTCTATCTCAAGGCCATCAGACTGTTAAATACTAACATTGAGTGGCTGCTGCCAACACACTGACTCAACTCCAGCCACTATAATAATGGGAATTGATGGGAAATTATGTAAAATATATCACTAGCCACTTTAAACAATGCTACCTAATATAATGTTTACATACCCTACATTATTCATCTCATATGTATATGTATATACTGTACTCTATATCATCTACTGCATCTTTATGTAATACATGTATCACTAGCCACTTTAACTATGCCACTTTGTTTACATACTCATCTCATATGTATATACTGTACTCAATACCATCTACTGTATCTTGCCTATGCCGCTCTGTACCATCACTCATTCATATATCTTTATGTACATATTCTTTATCCCCTTACACTTGTGTCTATGAGGTAGTAGTTTTGGAATTGTTAGCTAGATTACTTGTTGGTTATTACTGCATTGTCGGAACTAGAAGCACAAGCATTTCGCTACACTCGCATTAACATCTGCTAACCATGTGTATGTGACAAATAACATTTGATTTGATTTTGATTGCATTTGACTGTAGTGGAGCAGGTTGAGTGCCTTGGTGTCCACACCAACAAACTAACATGGTCCAAGCACACCAAGACAGTCGTGAAGAGGGCACGACAAAACCTTTTTTTTCTTTATTTGATTTCTTACTTATCTATTCTTTACACTTATTTTTCTTGAAACTGCATTGTTGGTTAAGGGCTTGTAAGTAAGCATTTCACTGTTGTATTCGCGCATGTGATAAATCAAATTTGATTTGATATGATTTGATGTTTATGCATTTGAGCCTATCCAAAGACGATTTAGTTGAGCTAAGACAGTGGTCTTTGATATGTAAATGGTCAGTGTATTCTTTTTACTTCTTGAAAATGATTAACTTGTGGGTCTAATGGGCTCCGATAGGGCAGTGCACAATTGGCCCGGCGTCATTGTAAATATGAAATTGTTCTTAACTGACTTGCCTAGTTAAATAAAAACAAATATTTAAAAAAAATGTAGGCTCATGCTGGTCACTAGATTGCCCAGCACTCATGGAGTGTGCTGCTTAGACCACTGCACTATGGCAATTCACAATGCTCTAGCAAGCACAGAGAAAACAATGAATTATGTAAGAGGGTGATGATGTGGTAGGCACAGCTTGTCCCATGAATTAATCACAAAAATTGAGGATGAGATGATAACTGCGAAACAAACATTCTGGATAATATAGAGAATCTGGAACTATTTATTGATCAGCATTATGATGCTTGAAAAAGAAACGGACACATCGAAGAGAACAAGAAAAGACCTTTCCTCAAATTCTGCTAGCGAAACGGGAGCAAAGTCGTTGTCTAGAATTACAAACTTAACAATGGAGGGGGACGTTTTTATAACTGTCTCCAGAAGAGAGAGCATTGCTTACAAGCATGAGCAAGCAGTTTAAAAAACTGGCTCTATTGCCAGGCCTACTGGGGGAGGTTGAAGGCTTAAAAACAGGAATGGATTACAGTAATAATATGATGGAAGAAAAAAACGAGCGGAAAATAAGATATTGAAAACTACCCTGGACTCCCTAAAAGACACGACAGAGAGGCTACGGTATGATAATGAAAGCCGAATGACTTGATCTAAAGTGCAGAAGTATGATAAATAATATTGTTATAATGGGAATAAAGGAGGATGAAAACAAAAACTCAGTCAACGGAGGAAAAAGTCAAGGTGTTCATGAAACGTCATCTGAAGATGACGGACGAACAGGTGGAAACAACTGGTTTTCAAAGAGCTCACCGTTTTGGTGGCAGAGCAGAGGGAAGGCCCCGCCCAATCGTAGCTATGCTAACCCACTACAAAATGAAAATTGCCTTGTTACAACAGGGTAGGGAATTGAAGAACATCCCATTCTCTATTAATGAACAATTTCCTCATGAAAAAGTGGAGAGACGATGTGCCCTGTACCCCCCTTTCAAAAGGCTCCGATCAGAGTAGCAGAATGCTCCTCTAGTGGTCGATAAATGATGTGTAAATAATCAAATGTTCAAGGACTGGAAGATTACAACGTGGCTGTGAGTGTAGCTATCTCTTGTTGAAGTGGTCCCGGTTACATATTTGCAGTACAAATATGGATTCATAGATTTTTTACTATTTTTATTTTTTTGCATGAACAACTTTATTTTTGTTTTTATTCATGCATTAATGGAATCGTGGACTTAAAATAAGGTTTGATTTATGGTAATGCAGAATGGGTATGATGAACTTATCCTTTTTCTATTAAGGCATTATGGAACTTTGGGCTATATGGACGTAATATCAGGTTTTGATTTAGGGGAAGGCGAGGATGTGTACGACTGACCTGTTTTTTCTTTATGATTCATTCATGTAGTTCATTTGAAGACTGTGCATTAGAAATACCAGGGTAGTTTTTGTTGTTGAATAGGATATGTCCTAATGGTAGAAGTTGGGTATATTATGACTTAAAAGCTGTTATATAAGTGTGGCCCTTGTTCGCCGATGTGAATCGGAATGATTAGCTTTAAAGATAAAACTTAATAAATATGAATAGATGTATTATACAGGATAAAGGATTATATACAGTGCCTTGCGAAAGTATTCGGCCCCCTTGAACTTTGCGACCTTTTGCCACATTTCAGGCTTCAAACATAAAGATATAAAACTGTATTTTTTTGTGAAGAATCAACAACAAGTGGGACACAATCATGAAGTGGAACGACATTTATTGGATATTTCAAACTTTTTTAACAAATCAAAAACTGAAAAATTGGGCGTGCAAAATTATTCAGCCCCTTTACTTTCAGTGCAGCAAACTCTCTCCAGAAGTTCAGTGAGGATCTCTGAATGATCCAATGTTGACCTAAATGACTAATGATGATAAATACAATTCACCTGTGTGTAATCAAGTCTCCGTATAAATGCACCTGCACTGTGATAGTCTCAGAGGTCCGTTAAAAGCGCAGAGAGCATCATGAAGAACAATGAACACACCAGGCAGGTCCGAGATACTGTTGTGAAGAAGTTTAAAGCCGGATTTGGATACAAAAAGATTTCCCAAGCTTTAAACATCCCAAGGAGCAAGCGATAATATTGAAATGGAAGGAGTATCAGACCACTGCAAATCTACCAAGACCTGGCCGTCCCTCTAAACTTTCAGCTCATACAAGAAGACTGATCAGAGATGCAGCCAAGAGGCCCATGATCACTCTGGATGAACTGCAGAGATCTACAATCAGTCGTATATTGCACAAATCTGGCCTTTATGGAAGAGTGGCAAGAAGAAAGCCATTTCTTAAAGATATCCATAAAAAGTGTTGTTTAAAGTTTGCCACAAGCCACCTGGGAGACACACCAAACATGTGGAAGAAGGTGCTCTGGTCAGATGAAACCAAAATTGAACTTTTTGGCAACAATGCCAAACGTTATGTTTGGCGTAAAAGCAACACAGCTCATCACCCTGAACATACCATCCCCACTGTCAAACATGGTGGTGGCAGCATCGTGGTTTGGGCCTGCTTTTCTTCAGCAGGGACAGGGAAGATGGTTAAAATTGATGGGAAGATGGATGCCAAATACAGGACCATTCTGGAAGAAAACCTGATGGAGTCTGCAAAAGACCTGAGACTGGGACGGAGATTTGTCTTCCAACAAGACAATGATCCAAAACATAAAGCAAAATCTACAATGGAATGGTTCAAAAATAAACATATCCAGGTGTTAGAATGGCCAAGTCAAAGTCCAGACCTGAATCCAATCGAGAATCTGTGGAAAGAACTGAAAACTGCTGTTCACAAATGCTCTCCATCCAACCTCACTGAGCTCGAGCTGTTTTGCAAGGAGGAATGGGAAAAAATGTCAGTCTCTCGATGTGCAAAACTGATAGAGACGTACCCCAAGCGACTTACAGCTGTAATCGCAGCAAAAGATGGCGCTACAAAGTATTAACTTAAGGGGGCTGAATAATTTTGCACGCCCAATTTTTCAGTTTTTGATCTGTTAAAAAAGTTTGAAATATCCAATAAATGTTGTCCCACTTCATGATTGTGTCCCACTTGTTGTTGATTCTTCACAAAAAATACAGTTTTATATCTTTATGTTTGAAGCCTGAAATGTGGCAAAAGGTCGCAAAGTTCAAGGGGGTCGAATACTTTCGCAAGGCACTGTAATTATAAACCTGCCCAGGTTTTCTATTGGAATAGGCCTATACAATCCGAAAATAATTGGCATTACCCTTTTGCATTAAAAAAATTAATCTCAATATAAAATGTAAATTATGATTATTCATCCGATACACACCGGCAAATGGATGGATTAGGTATTGTCAACAGGGTGGTTGTCTCTAGTGTGTGTGGGCTGGTTAACACTGGGATAAAGTCATTCAAGTTAACGGTAGAACTAATACAGTAATTGTCTTATGGAAGCACTTCTCTAAGCGAGAGAAAAGTATATTATATATTTCAATATAAGCTATTTATGCTGCCTTTTATATTCTTGTTCCTAATGATATAGGCCTAGGTGTAAAACAGCCAAGGTGATAGAGCAACAACCCTGGAATAAGGGTGGAGAGAGGGTGGGTTTTACAAGTTTACTTGCTCTGGATTGTCAGTACTGTTCTTGGCTGTCGTGCCGTGGCTGTGTCGGAAACGATTGTCAGTTGAACTTGAGTATGCCTTCCCATAAGGTAGTGCCTGGGTTTGGCTTGCGGTCGGCTCTGGCACAGCCATGGCACGATACAACAGGATATAATGTGATGCCTAAGACACATTATTACTTGAAGTCGTTAGAATCTATGTTCCTCTTTCCTTCTTCCTTTTTGTCAGAATACAACAGGATATAATGAGGACTATATGAAATATGTCTTGAATGTAATGGACATGAAAAAGGGACTGGTCTTCCGATATATTTAGGTTGTTTTCTCTTCTTTTTAAATTATTATTATTCATTTTTTTATGAACAATTGAATCCAATGAACTGAGCAGGCTGGGCTGACATGCTTACAGCCTTGCTAGGACTTTATAATATGAGCATGCATGTATAAGATTGTGTTGTTATTATTTATATTACCTATTATTGTTACTCTGTTACTTTTTTGTTACTTTTTTCCCATGTGTAAAGGATCTCGTCCTCCTCTTCAGAGGAGGAGTAGCGAGAAGGATCGGAGGACCAATTTGCAGCATGGTAAGTGTTCATGATGTAATATTTAATGAATCAAACTGAACACTGAAATACAAAAAACAATAAAGTGAACGAAAGAAAACCGAAACAGTCCTGTCTGGCGACATACACAAAGACAGAAAATAAACACCCACGAAACACATGTGGAAAAAGGCTACCTAAATATGATTCTCAATCAGGGACAACTAACGACACCTGCCTCTGATTGAGAACCATACCAGGCCGAACACAGAAACCAACATAGAAAAACAAACATAGACTGCCCACCCCAACTCACACCCTGACCCACTAAAATAAAGACAAAAACAAAGGAACTAAGGTCAGAACGTGACACCATGTTATTTGGTTATTCGGAGGGAGGTTTTAGTGGGTGGAATATTAGGACAATTGGAGGTTTACAAAATTGCAGCTACAGTATGCTCACCAGTGCAAATATTATGGTACAGCTACAGCTATACGGACACTGAATCATCATGGTGCTTTTTAATGGTAAGTTTACAAACATTGGTTGTAGTAAGTATAATTGAAACATGGGTATCATTATGGTAAGTGGGGAAATAAGTATAGCAAGTTATAATTGCAATATCTATTGCTTACAGGAAACTCATTCTACAAATCTAGATGAGGTTGGGTGGAAAAAGGACGGAGGGAGAAATATATTTTTGTCATGGGCAAAGAAACTCAAAAGGGGTGATTGTGCAAACTGTGCAAACAGATCAACAAGGAAGATGGATTATTTTAAATATACTATTGGACCAAAAACAGATCTGTCGATCTACACTTTTTCAAAAATATAATAATCTATTGAGCTCACAAGCAACCAAATAATCTATTATTACAGTGGGAGATTATAATACGATTTGAAGTACCTCAGTGGATCGTAAAGGAAATCATTCTACAAACTATCATCCTCAAGCACTTAAGGAGATTACAAAGATCATGGATACATTAGAACTAGTGGATATATGGAGGCTGAAAACCCCTGACCTAGTGAGATGTGTATGGAGGAGGCTTCATCAAGCTAGCCGTCTTGATTACCTCCTAGTCTCATTCTTGCTGGCATCAAAAGTTTTAAAAAGTATTAATAGGAGACTGAATGCGATCGGACCACCATCTAATTGGCCTCCATATAACTCTTACAGAATTTCCACGTGGACGGGGAAAGCCTATTGGATGATATTTTTTTCTTAACTAAGACAAAATAATTCAGAATTGACTTTTTTTGTACAACATAGGTACAGCAGACCCCTTATTGTATGGGACACTTTCAAATGTACTTTTAGAGGCCATTCAATACAATACTCATAATTAAAACAAAAGCAGTCTAGGTCAAAGGGGATTAGACTAATAAAGGAAATAGAGGAAGTAACAGAGCAGGTAGATGGGAAAGGAAACTGTACTATAGAGGCACAAAATAGGTTAGAAGAAAAACAAAAAGAAGTGGAGGTACTTATTCAAGAACGATCAAGTGTAATGTATTACAAAAATACAGCGAATTGGATGGAAAATGGGGAAAAATTAACATTTTTCTTGAATCTTCAACACAGAAATTCTACCAAAAAAGAATTTACAGAAACTCGTCACAAATGGAGTTATTTTGATTCACCAAATATTATTTTGAAAGAGGAAGCAAAATATTTTAAGCATGTTTTCTTTTCAGTCTCCTCTATGTCCACTGAATGGTGTTAAATGTGAGTATTGATTTCCTAATAATAATAATAATAATAATAATAATAATAATAATAATAATAATAATAATAATAATAATAATGTAAAATTAACAAATTTACAGAAAGAACAGTGTGAAGGCCAATTTACAGAAGAGGAACTTTGTGAAGCAATAAAACATTTTCAGTCTGGAAAAACATGCCAAGAGTGTGCAAAGCTGTCAAATGCAAAGGGGGACTACTTTGAAGAATCTAAAATCTAAAATACATTTTAATTTGTTGAACACTTTTTTGGTTACTACATGAGTCCATAAATGTGTTATTACATAGTTTTGATGTCTTCACTATTATTCTACAATGTATAAAATAGAAAAATAAAGAAAACCCCTGGAATGAGTAGGTGTCCAAACTTGGCTGGTACTGTACATCTACCCCCTACAAATATGTACATTTATTATAATCCACATAAAAATTAACACGAGACTTGCTGTAGCCTGCTCGTAACCTACACAAGTTACAATGTAGGTATGTTACTGCATTGCATACAAACACTGCTTCCAGCTGCCCCTTGGCAATTCTAAATATTTCTTCAGCTATTAAAATCCTCCTGCTGCAGGATTATTTTCCTCCTGCGACAAAAAGAGGTCAAATTAAGATCCAACATCTGGTATGTTTGCAGTCTACCAAGTAAGCAGCTTTTCAAAGGACAAACATCTCAAATCATGTGATAATTGAGGGAGGGAGACATGCATGCACACCCACACCATGTTGTGTAGTAGAGAAGGAGAGCAGAGACCAGCAAAGCCACTATGTTACCTCATTAAAGGTAAAGCCCCGCCTTATCTCAGCTCACTGGTCACCATAGCAGCACCCACTCGTAGCACACACTCCAGCAGGTATATCTCACTGGTCACCCCCAAAGCCAATTCCTCCTTTGGTCATCTTTCCTTCCAGTTCTCTGCTGCCCATGACTGGAACAAATTGCAAAAATCTCTGAAGCTGGAGACTCACATCTCCCTCACTAGCTTTAAGCATCAGCTGTCAGAGCAGTTTACAGATCACTGCACCTGTACTTAGCCTATCTGTAAACAGCCCATCTATCTACCTACCTCATCCCCATACTGGTATTTATTTTTCTCCTTTGCACCCCAGTATCTCTAGTTGCACATTCATCTTCTGCCAATCTACCATTCCAGTGTTTAATTGCTATATTGTAATTACTTCGCCACCATGGCCTATTTATTTCCTTAACTTACCTCATTTGCACTCACTGTATATAGACTTTTTGTTTTCTTTTGTTCTACTGTATTATTGACTGTATGTTTTGTTTATTCCATGTGTAACTCTGTGTTGTTGTATGTGTCGAATTGCTACGCTTTATCTTGGCCAGGTCGCAGTTGCAAATGAGAACTTGTTCTCAACTAGCCTACCTGGTTAAATAAAGGTGTTCTCAACTAGCCTACCTGGTTAAATAAAGGGAACTTGTTCTCAACTAGCCTACCTGGTTAAATAAAGGGAACTTGTTCTCAACTAGCCTACCTGGTTAAATAAAGGTGTTCTCAACTAGCCTACCTGGTTAAATAAAGGAACTTGTTCTCAACTAGCCTACCTGGTTAAATAAAGGGAACTTGTTCTCAACTAGCCTACCTGGTTAAATAAAGGGAACTTGTTCTCAACTAGCCTACCTGGTTAAATAAAGGGAACTTGTTCTCAACTAGCCTACCTGGTTAAATAAAGGGAACTTGTTCTCAACTAGCCTACCTGGTTAAATAAAGGGAACTTGTTCTCAACTAGCCTACCTGGTTAAATAAAGGTGTTCTCAACTAGCCTACCTGGTTAAATAAAGGTGTTCTCAACTAGCCTACCTGGTTAAATAAAGGTGTTCTCAACTAGCCTACCTGGTTAAATAAAGGTGTTCTCAACTAGCCTACCTGGTTAAATAAAGGTGTTCTCAACTAGCCTACCTGGTTAAATAAAGGTGTTCTCAACTAGCCTACCTGGTTAAATAAAGGTGTTCTCAACTAGCCTACCTGGTTAAATAACGGTGAAATAAATAAAAAATAATAAAAATGAGACTTGGAGAGATGCAGTGAAATGTGTTGTTTTACAGGGTCAGCCATAGTAGTACAGTGCCCCTGGAGCAAATTAGGCTTAAGTGCCTTTCTCAAGGGCACATCAACCGATTTGTCACCTTGTCAGCTCAGGTATTCAAACCAGCGACCTTTGGGTTAGTGACTCAACACTCTAACTGATAGACTACCTGCCACCCAGATGCTGGCTCAACATTCAAAATGTAGGTTCCACTACATTGCTTATTTATTTTATTAGGCAAGTCAGTGAAAAGCAAATTCTTATTTACAATGACAGCCTACCCCGGCCAAACCAGGACGATGCTGGGCCAATTGTGCGCCGCTCTATGGGATTCCCAATCTCAGGCGGTTGTGATAGAGCCTGGACTCAAACCAGGGTGTCTGTAGTGACACCTCTAGCACTGAGATGCAGTGCCTTAGACCGCTGCGCCAGTCGGAAGCCCAATGTACACACTAATTTTCTGTAAGCCTATAGCCTAAATACATAGACAATCATTAGTCTTAACAGGCTGTTATTTAAGCACTTCTCTGAAAATATGCTTTTACACATTCTAAAATATAAAATAGATAACCTGCTATGTTGTTTGTGAGGACAATCATTTCCTAAGACCTTCTTAAAGTGTCAATCAGCAGTTGAAACAAGCATGCTCCCCACTCGTTTCAGTAAAAAGCTGAAGGATGGGGCTGGAGAAATGTAACCACTCTCACATTCATAGACAAAGCTATGGATGCAAGGACTGACATCCATGACTTCTAAATGATAGTTTTAACCATGTTTGAAGGCTATATAATGTTTGTTTACATTTACTTCTTTAATTACAAACATTGGAGTGAAACAAGCTTATATTTTGGGTTTTAATGGGGTACGACAGTTGAACTAAGATCATGAGGCATTTCTAAGTTATAATCTTCAAGAATCAATGTGTACATTTCATGAATTCAGCTGTCCAAAAGGGATAAAGCAACTGTAGATTGCCCCTTTAAAATACTTAAACTCTCATTTCTGGCCTCTTTACAACAAGCCTATATATAACATTATCCATTTATCTTGTTGTTAAATGTAATTCAATGTATTGTAAATGTCCTCTGCTGTGCCCTCTCCCTCCCATCTAATAACACTTCATAGGGTGTTGGTGGAGGAGGGGAGGATGGAAGGAGGAGGGGGAATGGTGGAGGATGGGAGGAGGAGGGGGAGGAGTAGAGGATGGGAGGAGAAGAGGAGGGGAGGATGGGACGAGGAGGAGGGTGATTGGTGCAGGAACACTGCAGGTGAAAGCAGAGACTCAAGAGGAAGGAAGGAAACTGCAGTCCCCATTAAACTCCTGGGCTGGCAGCAGCTGTCCCTCCCTCCCTCCCTCCTTGCAGATGAGCTGTTAAACCCCTAAACAGGCTCCAGTCATAATCAACCCCCCCCTACCAACCCCCTTCGCCTCGTGGCCTCCCTGCCACCACCCCTGCCTGCCACCAGCCCTCCTCCGCCTCATGCCCTCCCTGCCAGGAGACCAGTAGGGAGGCAGCCAGCAGGGATTGGGACTAGCGAGGTAGTGATGTCATAGAGGGGAGACAGTAATGGTGATGGATGGAGTCGCGCTGTGATGAGGACACTGAGAGGACATCTGAACGGGAAGTGCTGGTGTGTGTGTGTCTGTGTGTGTGAGCTCTTGACTAGTAGGACGCAGCTTGAAGGGTAGGAAGAGGAGAGTCACACTGTCTCCTATATCACCACCCAGGTGTTTTTTTACAGAGCATTATATACAGCGCATTGGGAAAGTATTCAGACCCCTTGACTTTTTTCTAATTTTGTTACGTTACAGCCTTATTCTAAAATGTACTAAATAATTTTTCCCCCTCATCAATATACACACAATACCCTGAAGTATCAGACCCTTTCCTCAGTACTTTGTTGAAGCTCATTTGGCAGCGATTACAGCCTCTAGTCTTCTTGGGTATGACCCTACAAGCTTGGCACACCTGTAATTGGGGAGTTTCTCACATTCTTCTGTGCAGATCCTCTCAAGCTCTGTCAGGTTGGATGGGGAGTGTCGCTGCACAGCTTTTTTTTTAGGTCTCTCCAGTGATGTTCGATCGGAGCAGTTTTTTTTATCAAGGATCTCTCTGTACTTTGCTCTGTTCATCTTTCCCTCGATCCTGACTAGTCTCCCAGTCCCTGCCACTGAAAAACATCCCCACAGCATGATACTGCCACCACCATGCTTCACTGTAGGGATGGTGCCAGGTTTCCTCCAGACGTTACGCTTGGCATTCAGGCCAAAGAGTTCAATCTTGGTTTCATCAGACCAGAGAATCTTGTTTCTCATGGTCTGAGAGTCTTTAGGTGTCTTTTGGCTGTCATGCCACTCTACCATAAAGGCCTGATTGGTGGAGTGCTACAGAGATGTTAGTCCTTCTGGAAGTTTCTCCCATCTCCACAGAGGAACTCTAGAGCTCTGTCAGAGTGACTATTGGGTTCTTGGTCACCTCCCAGACCAAGGACCTTCTCCCCTGATTGGTCGGTTTGGCTGGCCAGTCAGCTCTAGGAAGAGTCTTGGTGGTTTCAAACTTCTTCCATTTAAGAATGATGGAGGCCACTGTGTTCTTGGGGACCTTCAATGCTACAGAAATGTCTTGGTACCCTTCCCCAGATCTGTGCCTCGACACAATGCTGTCACGGAGCTCTATGGACATTGATTCGGTTTAGTTTTTGCTCTGACATGCACTGTCAAATGTGGGACCTTATATAGACAGGTGTGTGACTTTCCAAATCATGTCCAAACAATTAAATTTACCACAAGTTGACTCCAATCAAGTTGGTTAAGCATCTCAAGGATGATCAATGGAAACAGGATGCACCAGAGCTTAATTTCGAGTCTCATAGCAAAGGGTCTGAATTCTTAAGTAAATAAGGTATTTATTTTATTTTAACCTGCTTTTGGTTTTTCATTATGGGGTTTTGTGTGTAGATCGATGAGGCATTTGTTTTATTAAATCAATTCTTGGATAAGGCTGTAACGTAACGAAATGTTGAAAAAGTCAAGGGGTCTGAATACTTTCTGAATGCACTGTATATAACCACTGATGGAGTTGTTCACAGAGCATTATATATACAGTGGGGCAAAAAGTATTTAGTCAGCCACCAATTGTGCAAGTTCTCCCACTTAAAAAGATGAGAGAGGCCTGTAATTTTCATAATAGGTACACTTCAACTATGACAGACAAAATGAGAAAAACATCCAGAAAAAAAAATCCAGAATCCAGAAAATCACATTGTAGGATTTTTAATGAATTTATTTTCAAATTATGGTGGAAAATAAGTATTTGGTCACCTACAAATAAGCAAGATTTCTGGCTCTCACAGACCTGTAACTTCTTCTTTAAGAGGCTCCTCTGTCCTCCACTCGTTACCTGTATTAATGGCACCTGTTTGAACTTGTTATCAGTATAAAAGACACCTGTCCACAACCTCAAACAGTCACACTCCAAACTTCACTATGGCCAAGACCAAAGAGCTGTCAAAGGACACCAGAAACAAAATTGTAGACCTGCACCAGGCTGGGAAGACTGAATCTGCAATAGGTAAGCAGCTTGGTTTGAAGAAATCAAATGTGGGAGCAATTATTAGGAAATGGAAGACATACAAGACCACTG
This sequence comes from Oncorhynchus tshawytscha, assembly GCF_018296145.1. Taxonomy (NCBI): domain Eukaryota; kingdom Metazoa; phylum Chordata; class Actinopteri; order Salmoniformes; family Salmonidae; genus Oncorhynchus; species Oncorhynchus tshawytscha. The sequence continues at coordinate 73,340,530 of NC_056436.1, read as the reverse complement.
ATAATCTCCCTCGATCTGGGGCTCCACGCAAGATCTCACCCCGTGGGATCAAAATGATCACAAGAACGGTGAGCAAAAATCCCAGAACCACACGGGGGGACCTAGTGAATGACCTGCAGAGAGCTGGGACCAAAGTAACAAAGCCTAACATCAGTAACACACTACGCCGCCAGGGACTCAAATCCCGCATTGCCAGATGTGTCCCCCTGCTTAAGCCAGTACATGTCCAGGCCCTTCTGAGGTTTGCTAAGGGGCATTTGGATGATCCAGAAGAAGATTGGGAGAATGTCATATGGTCAGATGAAACCAAAATATAACTTTTTGGTAAAAACTCAACTCGTCGTGTTTGGAGGACAAAGAATGCTGAGTTGCATCCAAAGAACACCATGCCTACTGTGAAGCATGGGGGTGGAAACATCATGCTTTGGGGCTGTTTTTCTGCAAAGGGACCAGGACGACTGATCCATGTAAAGGAAAGAATGAATGGGGCCATGTATCGTGAGATTTTGAGTGAAAACCTCATTCCATCAGCAAGGGCATTGAAGATGAAACGTGGCTCGGTCTTTCAGCATGACAATGATCCCAAACACACCGCCCGGGCAACGAAGAAGTGGCTTCGTAAGAAGCATTTCAAGGTCCTGGAGTGGCCTAGCCAGTCTCCAGATCTCAACCCCATAGAAAATCTTTGGAGGGAGTTGAAAGTCCGTGTTGCCCAGCAACAGCCCCAAAACATCACTGCTCTAGAGGAGATCTGCATGGAGGAATGGGCCAAAATACCAGCAACAGTGTGTGAAAACCTTGTGAAGACTTACAGAAAATGTTTGACCTCTGTCATTGCCAACAAACAGTATATAACAAAGCATTGAGATAAACTTGTATTATTTTCCACCATAATTTGCAAATAAATTCATTAAAAAATCCTACAATGTGATTTTCTGGATTTTTTTTCCCTCATTTTGTCTGTCATAGTTGAAGTGATGAAAATGATGAAAATTACAGGCCTCTCTCATCTTTTTAAGTGGGAGAACTTGCACAATTGGTGGCTGACAAAATACTTTTTTGCCCCACTGTATATCACCACCCATGCGGTTGTTCACAGAGCATTATATATATCACCACCCAGGGGGTTGTTCACAGAACATTATATATATCACCACCCAGGGGGTTGTTCACAGAACATTATATATATCACCACCCAGGGGGTTGTTCACAGAGCATTATATATATCACCACCCAGGGGGTTGTTCACAGAACATTATATATATCACCACCCAGGGGGTTGTTCACAGAACATTATATATATCACCACCCAGGGGTTGTTCACAGAGCATTATATATATATCACCACCCAGGGGGGGTTGTTCACAGAGCATTATATATATCACCACCCAGGGGTTGTTCACAGAGCATTATATATATCACCACCCAGGGGTTGTTCACAGAGCATTATATATATATATCACCACCCAGGGGTTGTTCACAGAGCATTATATATATATATCACCACCCAGGGGTTGTTCACAGAGCATATATATATATCACCACCCAGGGGGTTGTTCACAGAACATTATATATATATCACCACCCAGGGGTTGTTCACAGAACATTATATATATCACCACCCAGGGGTTGTTCACAGAACATTATATATATATCACCACCCAGGGGTTGTTCACAGAACATTATATATATATCACCACCCAGGGGTTGTTCACAGAACATTATATATATATCACCACCCAGGGGTTGTTCACAGAACATTATATATATATCACCACCCAGGGGTTGTTCACAGAACATTATATATATCACCACCCAGGGGTTGTTCACAGAACATTATATATATCACCACCCAGGGGTTGTTCACAGAACATTATATATATCACCACCCAGGGGTTGTTCACAGAGCATTATATATATCACCACCCAGGGGTTGTTCACAGAGCATTATATATATATCACCACCCAGGGGTTGTTCACAGAGCATTATATATATATCACCACCCAGGGGTTGTTCACAGAGCATTATATATATCACCACCCAGGGGTTGTTCACAGAGCATTATATATATATATCACCACCCAGGGGTTGTTCACAGAGCATTATATATATATCACCACCCAGGGGTTGTTCACAGAGCATTATATATATATCACCACCCAGGGGTTGTTCACAGAACATTATATATATCACCACCCAGGGGTTGTTCACAGAACATTATATATATCACCACCCAGGGGTTGTTCACAGAGCATTATATATATATCACCACCCAGGGGTTGTTCACAGAGCATTATATATATCACCACCCAGGGGTTGTTCACAGAGCATTATATATATATATCACCACCCAGGGGGTTGTTCACAGAGCATTATATATATATCACCACCCAGGGGTTGTTCACAGAGCATTATATATATATCACCACCCAGGGGTTGTTCACAGAACATTATATATATCACCACCCAGGGGGTTGTTCACAGAACATTATATATATCACCACCCAGGGGGTTGTTCACAGAACATTATATATATCACCACCCAGGGGGTTGTTCACAGAACATTATATATATCACCACCCAGGGGGTTGTTCACAGAACATTATATATCACTGAAAAACATACAGTAAAGGCATACTGTATATAGACAACCACATTAATACACACACACACTAGAGAGGGCAAGCTTTTTCAGGGATGTCAGTAATGAGAGCTCATTATGGACGTATCGAAGGCTTTGGACACTGTTGACTGTTGACCATGCCCTGCTGTTGCATAGATGAAAAAAGGTTGGTTTAAGTGTTGATGCATTGGATTGGTGCCAGAACTACCTTTCTGACAGAACACAGTGTGTAGCACAGGAGGGTATGAAATCAGATTTTCGAAGGCTTACAAAAGAGTTCGCCGGGGCTCAATTTTAGGTCTGATCCTTTTTACACTGCACATACATGATATAGGGAAGACCTCTGACTGCAAATCTCCATCTGTATGCTGATGACACAATTGTTTATTCCACGCATCTAAAGATGGAGTCACTTGCAGATTTTAACAATAAATGGCCAGCAAATTGATAGGGTCAACTCCTATAAGTATCTTGGGATTTGGTTAGATGAAAAGCTCAATTTTAAACAGCACATTGATACTCAGGCTGACTGGCTCTCATTCAGGCAAATGAGAAATAAGTGCATTCGGGCTATCCGGAAGGCCAAAGTTAGTTACTTTAAGGAACAGTTCTCTCTGTGGGTCTAACCCCAAGAAGTTCTGGAATATGGTTTTAAACAGCAGCTTTAAACAGTTCTGAAGAATAAACCATCCTCCTCACAGCTGCCCATGTCCCTTAATGTTGAATATGTGGTTGTTACTGACAAGCAGGACATGGCTGAGCTCTTTAATCACCACTTCATTAAGTCAGGATTCCTATTTGACTCAGCCATGCTTCCTTGCCAGTCCAACATTTCCTCATCTCCCACCCTTTCTAATGCAACTATCCCTGATGCTGCTCCCTCTCTTTCCCATCTTTCGCTACAAAGTTTCTCCCTGCAGGTGGTCACTGAGTCCGAGGTGCTAAAGGAGCTCCTTAAACTTGACCCCAACAAAAACATATGGGCCAGATGGTTTAGATGCTTTCTTCTTTAAGGTTGCTGCCCCTATCATCGCCAAGCCTGTCTCTCCTCTCTAGAGAGGTTCCCATTGCTTGGAAGGCAGCCACTGGGCATCCTTTATTTAAAGGGTGAGACCAAACTGATCCTAACTGTTATAGGCCTATTTCTATTTTGCTCTGTTTATCAAAAGTGTTGGAAAAACTTGTCAATAATCAATTCACTGGCTTTCTTGATATCTATAGTATTCTCTTCGGCTTCGGCAATCTGGTTTCCACTTAGGTTATGGATGTGTCACTGCAACCTTAAGGTCCTCAATGATGTCACCATTACCCTTGATTCTAAGAAATGTTGTGCTGCTATTTTTATTTACTTGACTTTTGATACGGTAGACCATTCCATTCTTGTGGGCCGGATAAGGAGTATTGCTGTCTCTGCGGGGTCTTTGGCCTGGTTTCTTAACTACCTCTCTCAAAAAGTGCAGAGTATAAAGGCAAAACATCTGCTGTCTCAGCCACTGCCTGTCACCAAGGGAGTACCCCAAGGCTCAACCCTAGGCCCCACGCTCTTCTCAATTTACATCAACAACATAGCACAAGCAGTAGGAAGTGCTCTCATCCATTTATATGCAGATGACACAGTCTTATACTCAGCTGGCCCCTCCCCGGATTATGTGTTAAACGCTCTACAACAAAGCTTTCTTAGTATCCAACAAGCTTTCTCTGTCCTTAAACTTGTTCTGAACAACTCTAAAACAAAGGTCATGTGGTTTGGTAGCAAGAATGCCCCTCTCCCCACCGGTGTGATTACTACCTCTGAGGGTTTAGAGCTTGAGGTAGTCACCTCATACAAGTACTTGGGAGTACGGTTAGACGGTAGACTGTCCTCTTAGCACATATCAAATCTGCAGGCTAAAGTTAAATCTAGACTTGGTTTCCTCTATCATAATCATTCCTCTTTCACCCCAGCTGCCAAACTAACCCTGATTCAGATGACCATCCTACCCATGCTAGAATACGGAGACATAATTTATCGATTGGCAGGTAAGGGTGCTCTCGAGCGGCTAGATGTTCTTTACCATTCGGCCATTAGATTTGCCACCAATGTTCCTTATTGGACACTTCACTGCACTCTATACTACTCTGCAAACTGGTCATCTCTGTATACCCGTCGCAAGACCCACTGGTTGATGCTTATTTATAAAACACTCTTAGGCCTCACTCCCCCCTATCTGAGATACCTACTGCAGCCCTCATCCTCCACATACACCCGTTCTGCCAGTCACATTCTGTTAAAGATCCCCAAAGCACACACATCCCTGGGTCGCTCCTCTTTTCAGTTCGCGGCAGCTAGCGACTGGAACGAGCTGCAACAAACACTCAAACTGGACAGTTTTATCTCTTCATTCAAAGACTCAATCATGGACACTCTTGCTGACAGTTGTGGCTGCTTTGTGTGATGTATTGTTGTCTCTACCTTCTTGCCCTTTTTGCTGTTGTCTGTGCCCAATAATGTTTGTACCATGTTTTGTGCTGCTACCATGTTGTGTTGCTACCATGTTGTTGTTATGTTGTGTTGCTACCATGATGTGTTAAATAAAAATGTAAAAAAATAAACTTGACCAAGAAACCGAAGTTGGAATTGGGTTTCTATTTCAGGCACAAATCACTGTGAGTTTGAACACCAAAGTGTATCAGTGCTTTAGCCCCTTGGTGTACATACAGATGTATGCTTATGGTGCAATGGACCTCTCCCTCCACCAGGGGGCAAAAGCACTGATACACTTTTGTGTCCAAAGCATTGATGGACAGCTCCCTTTATATCGCTGTTCCTTACTGACCAGATCAGTCACTCAATATAGTCTTCGTTCAGCGTCGCTGTTGTCCTTGTCTGTTCCTAAGGCTAGAACTGAGATGGGGAAATCATATTTTTTCCCATAATGCCCTTCCATCCCGGAACATGCTTCAAATTATATTCAAGTTAAGGGAGTTAGTGTCCTTGCCTGTTTTTAAGACTCTGATCAGCAACACTGTGTGATAACTGCAGTTGTTTCTAATCTTCAGTTGTATCTGTAACTTGTGACACTTTGTCTTTTGTGTGTATTTAGTATTTTTCTGTAATTCTTTTTTTATACCTCAATGGGTCTTACTTGGTAAAATAAAGGTAAAATACATGTTTTATTATCATAACATTATCAGGTTGGTAAACTAACTAACCTAAACTATGAGGTGATAGAAAAGCCCACCCCTATCTGACCTATTAATGTATCCTCTCATCTCTCTAATGATCCCAGCTCTACCTACTGTACAGTACAACACACAGTGCAGATCTGAGCTGCTTACATTTCTGATCTTGCGGAATAAGTAAAAAGAGAGAGAGAGGAGAAACAGAAAGACAGGTGGAGAGGAGAAACAGAAAGACAGGTGGAGAGGAGAAACAGAAAGACAGGAGGAGAGGAGAAACAGAAAGACAGGAGGAGAGGAGAAACAGAAAGACAGGAGGAGAGGAGAAACAGAAAGACAGGAGGAGAGGAGAAACAGAAAGACAGGAGGAGAAGGGAAACAGAAAGACAGGTGGAGAGGAGAAACAGAAAGACAGGTGGAGAGGAGAAACAGAAAGACAGGAGGAGAGGAGAAACAGAAAGACAGGAGGAGAGGAGAAACAGAAAGACAGGAGGAGAGGAGAAACAGAAAGACAGGAGGAGAGGAGAAACAGAAAGAAGGAGGAAGAAAGACAGGAGAAACAGAGACAGGGAAACAGAAAGACAGGTGGAGAGGAGAAACAGAAAGACAGGAGGAGAGGAGAAACAGAAAGACAGGTGGAGAGGAGAAACAGAAAGACAGGTGGAGAGGAGAAACAGAAAGACAGGAGGAGAGGGGAAACAGAAAGACAGGTGGAGAGGAGAAACAGAAAGACAGGAGGAGAGGAGAAACAGAAAGACAGGAGGAGAGGAGAAACAGAAAGACAGGTGGAGAGGAGAAACAGAAAGACAGGTGGAGAGGAGAAACAGAAAGACAGGTGGAGAGGAGAAACAGAAAGACAGGTGGAGAGGAGAAACAGAAAGACAGGAGGAGAGGGGAAACAGAAAGACAGGAGGAGAGGAGAAACAGAAAGACAGGAGGAGAGGAGAAACAGAAAGACAGGAGGAGAGGAGAAACAGAAAGACAGGAGGAGAGGAGAAACAGAAAGACAGGAGGAGAGGGGAAACAGAAAGACAGGAGGAGAGGAGAAACAGAAAGACAGGAGAGAGGAGAAACAGAAAGACAGGTGGAGAGGAGAAAACAGAAAGACAGGAGGAGAGGAGAAACAGAAAGACAGGAGGAGAGGAGAAACAGAAAGACAGGAGGAGAAGGGAAACAGAAAGACAGGTGGAGAGGAAACAGAAAGACAGGTGGAGGAGAAACAGAAAGACAGGAGGAGAGGAGAAACAGAAAGACAGGAGGAGAGGAGAAACAGAAAGACAGGTGGAGAGGAGAAACAGAAAGACAGGTGGAGAGGAGAAACAGAAAGACAGGTGGAGGAGAAACAGAAAGACAAACAGAAAAGAAAGACAGGTGAAAGAGAGGGGGAACAGAAAGACAGGAGAAAGAGAAGGGAAACAGAAAGACAGGTGGAGAGGAGAAACAGAAAGACAGGAGGAGAGGAGAAACAGAAAGACAGGTGGAGAGGAGAAACAGAAAGACAGGAGGAGAGGAGAAACAGAAAGACAGGAGGAGAGGAGAAACAGAAAGACAGGTGGAGAGGAGAAACAGAAAGACAGGTGGAGAGGAGAAACAGAAAGACAGGTGGAGAGGAGAAACAGAAAGACAGGAGAAAGAGGAGGAGGAGAAACAGAAAGACAGGTGGAGAGGAGAAACAGAAAGACAGTAGGAGAGGAGAAACAGAAAGACAGGTGGAGAGGAGAAACAGAAAGACAGGAGGAGAGGAGAAACAGAAAGACAGGAGGAGAGGAGAAGAGAAACAGAAAGACAGGTGGAGAGGAGAAACAGAAAGATAGGATGAGAGGGAAAACATGAGGAGAAAGAAATGAAAAGTAATGTCAAGTAAAATATATTGGGTCAGGAAAATCCTCCTCTAAGGTAGCCATGGCAACACACTAAAAAACAGGGAGGAAGTCCCTCCTTGTACAGTACCATCTGTGCTGCACAGGAGAGACAGAGAGGATGGGGGGAAAGGGAGAGGGAGGGAGGGAGGGAGGGAGGGAGGGAGGGAGGGAGGGAGGGAGGGAGGGAGGGAGGGAGGGAGGGAGGGAGGGAGGGAGGGAGGGAGGGAGGGAGGGAGATAGAGGGGGAGGGAGGAAGGGAGAGAGGGGGGGCTAAGGGAGAAAGAGGGGAGAGGAAAGGAGGGAGAAAGGGAGAGATGGGCATTCATCCTATACAAGGATGACAACATGTAGTATCTACATTAAACAAAACATGCTAAGAAAGCATTTACAGCAAAGACTAGACTTCTCTGACTAACAACTTGATCTGGACTATAGAGGGGGAAAAATCTCTCAGCCATCTTGCCCTGCTGCTCATGCTTGTCCGCATGCTAGACAATTACGTCATCCAAACAAGCTCTGACTCCTGAATGCATTTAGTCTCCAAACGGTGTAACTGAGTTTAAACCAGCAAGTAGATGTGGTAGTCACTATGATCATCATTTCAAAATGGGTTGACATTGTTACAAGGTTTAATGCCTCCCTTCCCCCAACAGGTTGACAGTCAGCCTGGCCAGACAGACAGGGCTAATGGGGGAGCAGTAGGAGAGGAGAGGACTGCAGAGAAGATGTTAGATATGGAGGGGACAGTGAGGAAGCCATTAAAAGATAAATCCATAAATTAGCAGCATTGGGAGGGGGAAGGCGAGAGGAGGGAAGGAGAGAGGAGGGAAGGAGAGAGGAGGGAAGTAGGGAGGGGGAATGAGAGAGGAGGGAAGGATGGAATAGAGGCATATCACTAGTGGGAACATAACTTGTTTCCTTGTTCTTTAAAGTTAATAAGTAAAAGTGAGAAAAACGAAGTCTGTGGAGCTACACTGTTGTACAATCAATATGTCCTTAGTGAGGACTGGAGAGAAACATTTAAACAGGACAGAGGTGTGTGTGTCTGGGTGTGTGTGTGACTCTTGATAAAGAGAGAGCCATGTTGACCGTCCGTTGTCTCTCACATAAACACTTTCTTTAAGCAACGCTGCAGTGACCCTACAACCTCAGACAGGCAGCCAACTCACTGCCTTTCACGCACCACAATATATCACCTCTGACACTAAAAAAACACCTTGCTTCTCTTAACCCTCAATACAACCGATACAGAAAGCAGGCTGTTGCTCTGTGCTAAAAACAGCCACTCACAGAGATCAAACTGAACTGTCCAATGGATAGGCACTCCTGCGCTGTTGCTAGGCTGCTCTCTCTCTCTCTCCCTCCCTCCATCTCCCTCTCCTGCTCTGGAAGACATAACACAGAAAAATGGCTGAATAATACATTCTAACTCAATAAACGGGGAGACAGCAGCTGCACTCAGACAGAGAACCCCTTGTCTGGGTCTCTCTCTTTCTGCAGGGGATGCTGGATAGACACACACACACACAAACAAGTAGACACACACAACACACGGACACACACACACATGCACGCACACAAACTATATTTACAAAGCCTAGTCACAGTGCTAAGGCTATCCACCCAAAATAGCTGCATCTGAACTGTGTGGTTAATGGTGTGTGTCTGTCTGTGGTAGTGCTGCTGTCTCTGGGAAGAGGTGAGAGGGGCCACAGACAGGGAGCAGCTGCAGTGGTTCTGTGCAGAGGGGCAGGGCCACATCAGCAGAGGGACAGCTAGTCAGCAGTACAGAGTAGAGGGACAGCTAGTCAGCAGTACAGAGTAGAGGGACAGCTAGTCAGCAGTACAGAGTAGAGGGACAGCTAGTCAGCAGTACAGAGTATAGGGACAGCTAGTCAGCAGTACAGAGTAGAGGGACAGCTAGACAGCAGTACAGAGTAAATGGACAGCTAGTCAGCAGTAGAGAGTAGAGGGACAGCTAGTCAGCTGTACAGAGTAGAGGGACAGCTAGTCAGCAGTACAGAGTAGAGGGACAGCTAGTCAGCAGTACAGAGTAAAGGGACACGGAGTCAGCAGTACAGAGTAGAGGGACAGCTAGTCAGCAGTAGAGAGTAGAGGGACAGCTAGTCAGCAGTACAGAGTAAAGGGACAGCTAGTCAGCAGTACAGAGTAAAGGGACAGCTAGTCAGCAGTACAGAGTAGAGGGACAGCTAGTCAGCATTACAGAGTAAAGGGACAGCTAGTCAGCAGTACAGAGTAGAGGGACATCTAGTCAGCAGTACAGACTAGAGGGACAGCTAGTCAGCAGTACAGAGTAAAGGGACACGGAGTCAGCAGTACAGAGTAGAGGGACAGCTAGTCAGCAGTAGAGAGTAGAGGGACAGCTAGTCAGCAGTACAGAGTAAAGGGACAGCTAGTCAGCAGTACAGAGTAAAGGGACAGCTAGTCAGCAGTACAGAGTAGAGGGACAGCTAGTCAGCATTACAGAGTAAAGGGACAGCTAGTCAGCAGTACAGAGTAGAGGGACATCTAGTCAGCAGTACAGAGTAGAGGGACAGCTAGTCAGCAGTACAGAGTAAAGGGACAGCTAGTCAGCAGTAGAGAGTAGAGGGACAGCTAGTCAGCAGTACAGAGTAGAGGGACAGCTAGTCAGCAGTACAGAGTAAAGGGACAGCTAGTCAGCAGTACAGAGTAAAGGGACACCGAATCAGCAGTACAGTAATGGGATAAATTACCTGAATTGATGCGATAATGATAAAAATAAAAGATATGTTTATAACATTGTGGACTTTTAAAATTATATTTTAAACTACTACTACCCATCAATTGTCCTATTAACAATCACCCATATTAGCAAACTCATTTCACTTCAAACTTCACATTTCTCTAGTATAGGCTACTTATCGTAATGAACAATATCAAGAAAATGCCAGGGATAAGTGATCAGTATGATCGTTGTCGATAATGTTGGTTTATCGTCCCAGCTCTACCTCAGAACTGATTCATAGATAACAAGGAGAAAGGCACAGAGGGTGGGTGTGGTTGAACAGTTCCTGGTCTTGACAAATCTTTTAAAACAGCTTATAAGTCAATTCCCTCTTCACAGGTCCAATATAATATACACTGAGTGTAAAAAACATTAGGAACACTTTCCTGATATTGAGTTGCAACCTCTTTTGCCCTCAGAACAGCCTCAATTCATTGAGGCATGAACTCTACAAGGACTTAAAAGCGTTCCACAGGGATGTTGGCCCATGTTGACTCCAATGCCTACCACAGTTGTGTCAAGTTGGCTGTATGTCCTTTGGGTGGTGGACCATTCTTAATACACATGGGAAACTGTTGAGCGTTAAAACCCCAGCAACGTTGCAGTTCTTGACACACTCAAACCGGTGCGCCTGGCACCTTCTACCATACCCAATTCAAAGGCACTTCAATCTTTTGTCTTGCCCATTCACCCTCTGAATGGCACACACACAATCCATGTCTCAAGGCTTAAAAAATACTTATTTAACCAGCTCCTCCCCTTCATCTACACTGATTCAAGTGGATTTAACAAGGGACATCAATAAGGGATCATAGCTTTCACCTGGATTCACCTTGTCAGTCTACATCATGGAAAGAACAGTAAACTCATTCACAAAACATAAAAACTATTGTCTATTACTAATCCCTTAGTAGGCTAGTTGATGAATTTCAAAAACGATTTACAGGTTGATTGTTTGGTGTGTGTCTGAGAGAGAGAGTGTTTTCCCTTACCTTATTGTCAGACAGTGCCTGCTGTGTGTGTGTGTGTGTTGTTTGTGATGCTGACTGTTACCTTGAGTGAGTCGAAGCAGGCGATGACTCTGCCATTGTCCACGTGGCAGCTCCTGGCTGGGTGGGCGAACTTACACTCAGCGTCCGAGCGGGAGCAGGTACCCCTCTGAAACTCTCGACACACCTCTAGGGTCAACCACTTAGTGTCCCGGCCCATGGCCATACTTCCCATATTGACTGCCATTACAGCCCCTCGGGACAAGAAGGGGCAAGTGGATGAAGGAGTAGGGTCTAGGGTTGGACACAATCGGGACTTAGTGCACAAACAAAAAGCCCTGATGCAGACGAAAATAAATTGGAAACTCCTTGGCAAGACAAGACGAGTGAAATGAAATGAAAGACTTAGTTATACTGGATACAATGAATAAGCTGGTCCTTTGAAATGACTTTGAGTTTCTGGGTATGGAGGCTGGAGTAGTGGGTTTTCTTGGGTACGGTGCAGATCCCTGATCCACTGACGATGGGATGAGTTCTCAGAGATAGAGGTGAGCAGAGGCCAGCTCTGTCTCATAGAAAAAGGACGAAATTGGGGGTCCTTACTCTGGCATGCTGAGATGTATAGTTCAGACATGCATTGTCCTAGAGAGAGGCCTTCCAATGACAGCTTCCTCTTCTTATGTCCGTCAGTCTGTCTGTCTCTGTCTCTGTCTGGTCACTCCATTCTTCAGACAGAAACCCCAAAACCACCCCAAATATCCAGAACTGTGACACGGCTTCTGTAGCGTTTAGTATGGCTGGTCAGGCTGTTTAGAAAAAGGGAAAGATAAAAAAGCAGAAGCTTATCGACCAGTGTCCTTGTATTGATGACGAGGTGGAGGCTGGGGGGAGGTGGGCGGATTGAAGATCAGCAGCAGGACGGAATGACTCTCTGGCTGTCAGGGTCACATATAGCCTCATTCAAGGCCAAACACACACAAATAAACACACACACAGTGCTGTGCTTTGCTCTACTCTCACCTAGCAGGGCCAGGAGCCTGTCCTATGCAGACAGCAGCAGTACACAGAGGCAGCAGGCCACCAGCCAGCCAAACACTCCAGACCAGAAAGTCAGGCACCCACTCAGTCTTCTTAGGCACTTTGGAATTCCACTTCCTCCTCTTATTTTAGTCTCTTTCTCATCCCTCCTTCTCCACGTTTCTTCCTTCCCTGGCTGTCTCTTGTCGTTTATCCTTCCGTCTTCATCATCCTCTATATTGACCTCTTCATGTGGCTGCCCCTGCCGTAAAAACCTGTCTTTAGGTTGCAAGAAGAGACAGATGATCAAAATTAGTCAGCAGTCGGTTTAAAATAATAAAATAAAAAATCAATTGCAGAAAAGGGTTCCAGGAAAAGCAGGTATCCTGAATGTAGAATATAACTGCATTAGAATCCAACCTACACTGTCAACTTACAACAGAAATCTATAGAGTCTAACTGGGTGATGAGGTCATGAGGTGAAAGAGAGACACACAGATAGAGCAGAGCAGACGGAGAGGGAGGCTAGTAGGGAGGCTAGTAGGGAGGCTGCAATGCACAGGAAAGGACAAGCAATGTCTTAATTAAGAGATACAAGGAGGTAGAGGGAGGGATAGAGGGAGGGATAAAGGGAGGGAGTGAGAGAGACTGAGGGAGGGATAGAGGGAAGGATAAAGGGAGGGAGTGAGAGAGGGAGGGATAATGGGAAGGATGGAGGGAGTGATAGAGAGAGGGAGGGATAAAGGGAGTGATAGAGAGAGGGAGGGAGGGATAGAGGGATAAATGTAGCAATAGAGAGAGGGAGGGATAAAGGGAGGGAGGGAGGGATAGAGGGAGGGAGGGATAAAGGGAAGGATGGAGGGAGTGATAGAGGGAGGGAGGGATAAAGGGAGCGATAGAGAGAGGGAGGGAGGGATAGAGGGAGGGATAAAGAGAGCGATAGAGAGAGGGAGGGATAAAGGGAGCGATAGAGAGAGGGAGGGAGGGATAGAGGGAGGGATAAAGGGAGCGATAGAGAGAGGGAGGGAGGGAGAGGGAGGGATAAAGGGAGCGATAGAGAGAGGGAGGGATAATGGGAAGGATGGAGGGAGTGATAGAGAGAGGGAGGGATAAAGGGAGTGATAGAGAGAGGGAGGGATAAAGTGAGTGATAGAGAGAGGGAGGGATAATGGGAAGGATGGAGGGAGTGATAGAGAGAGGGAGGGATGGATAGAGGGAGTGATAGAGGGAGGGAGAAATAGGGAGGGAACGAAGAGAAATCTAGCAAGAAAGAGATGTCCCTTTAAGTCACATGAGCTTTGCAGAGCTGAATGTAATTGACCAACTTGACATGAATCATGCTGCGATGTGTGCTGAAAATGAGTATCCTTGAACCACCACAGGCTGGCCGGCTGAAACTGCCGATCCCCACCAGCAGTCTGTCTGCTGCCGTCGTAGACAGTTATGAATATATAGAGGGAAAGGGAGTGATGAGGAAAAGAGAGAAAGAGCATTTCTCCACAACTGTAGCTGCAGTGAGGCCACAGCCAATCAGCTTGAGCCTTGCAGGCAGGCAAAGAAAGTGGCTTGCCAATGAGGATAGAGGTTGCATATCGACCCCACCCCATCCATCCTTGTTCCTCCCTCCCTGCCTGCCTCTTTCCTCTAGCACAGCCTGTCATGTCTGAGCCTCATTTTTTGTACCTTTATTTAACTAGGCAAGTCAGTTAAGAACAAATTCTTATTTACCTAGGAACAGTGGGTTAACTGCCTTGTTCAGGGGCAGAACGACAGATTTTTACCTTGTCGGCTCGGGGATTTGATCTAGCAACCTTTCATTTACTGGTCCAACGCTCTAACCACTAGGCTACCTGCCGCCCCATGCCAGGATTTAAAGAGGAGAATAAAGAATGTCTGACTCTAAAGTCCTCTCTTTCTCTCACTCTGAAGTGTGTGTGCACCAGTGTCCTGCTCAAACCGAGGGCATCACTGCAGTGTCTGACTCTAAAGTCCTCTCTTTCTCTCACTCTGAAGTGTGTGTGCACCAGTGTCCTGCTCAAACCGAGGGCATCACTGCAGTGTCTGACTCTAAAGTCCTCTCTTTCTCTCACTCTGAAGTGTGTGTGCACCAGTGTCCTGCTCAAACCGAGGGCATCACTGCAGTGTCTGACTCTAAAGTCTCACTCTGAAGTGTGTGTGCACCAGTGTCCTGCTCAAACCGAGGGCATCACTGCAGTGTCTGACTCTAAAGTCCTCTCTTTCTCTCACTCTGAAGTGAGGTGCACCATGCATCACTGCAGTGTCTGCTAAAGTCCTCTCTTCTCTCACTGAAGTGTTCTCACCAGTGAGAGGGCATCACTGCAGTGTCTGTAAAGTCCTCTCTTTCTCTCACTCTGAAGGGTTACCAGTGTCCTGCTCAAACCGAGGGCATCATGTCCTCTCTTTCTCTCACTCTGAAGTGTGTGTGCACCAGTGGGGCTCTGACTCTAAATCATAAGTGTGTGTGCACCAGTGGCTCAAACAAGGGCATCACTGCAGTGTCTGAAAGTGATTGTCTTTCTCTCACCTGAAGTGTGAGTCCAGTGTCCTGCCCGAGGGCATCACTGCAGTGTCTGACTCTAAAGGCTATTCTGAAGGGCACCAGTGGGGGCATCACTGCAGTGTCTACTAGGAAGTCCTCTCTTTCTCTCACTGTTTTGTAGGGCATCACTGCAGTGTATATAGTCATTAATAGTGCACCAGTGACTTGATAAATCACTGCAGTGTCTGGTAAACATCACTCTGAAATGCACCAGCTAACATCACCACACCATAAGTCAATGAGAGACACTGCAAACATTGCAGTGAACTATTAACCACTCTGAACAGTGTCCCCAAATGGTTGACTGTAGACATGAGAGTGGAATGAGGGCAAAAGTGGGGGTGGGTGTACTGAAGCTTACTGTTTTGTACCCTCAGTGTATATAGTCATTAATAGTGAATGATAACAGGAAAGAGACAGGAATAAAAGAGAGGTGAAAATATAACAGGAAAGAGACAGGAATAAAAGAGAGGTGAAAACATAACAGGAAAGAGACAGGAATAAAAGAGAGGTGAAAACATAACAGGAGAAAGAGACAAGAATGAAAAGAGAGGTGAAAATATAACAGGAAAGAGACAGGAATAAAAATGAGAGGTGAAAACATAACAGGAAAGAGACAGGAATAAAAGAGAGGTGAAAACATAACAGGAAAGAGACAGGAATAAAAGAGAGAAAATATAACAGGAAAAAACATAACAGGAAAGAGACAGGAATAAAAGAGAGGTGAAAACATAACAGGAAAGAGAGGAATAAAAGAGAGGTGAAAACATAACAGGAAAGAGACAGGAATAAAAGAGAGGTGAAAATATAACAGGAAAGAGACAGGAATAAAAGAGAGGTGAAAACATAACAGGAAAGAGACAGGAATAAAAGAGAGGTGAAAATATAACAGGAAAGAGACAGGAATAAAAGAGAGGTGAAAACATAACAGGAAAGAGACAGGAATAAAAGAGAGGTGAAAACATAACAGGAAAGAGACAGGAATAAAAGAGAGGTGAAAACATAACAGGAGAGAGACAGGAATAAAAGAGAGGTGAAAACATAACAGGAAAGAGACAGGAATAAAAGAGAGGTGAAAACATAACAGGAAAGAGACAGGAATAAAAGAGAGGTGAAAACATAACAGGAGAGAGACAAGAATAAAAGAGAGGTGAAAACATAACAGGAAAGAGACAGGAATAAAAGAGAGGTGAAAACATAACAGGAGAGAGACAGGAATAAAAGAGAGGTGAAAACATAACAGGAGAGAGACAGGAATAAAAGAGAGGTGAAAACATAACAGGAGAGAGACAGGAATAAAAGAGAGGTGAAAACATAACAGGAGAGAGACAGGAATAAAAGAGAGGTGAAAACATAACAGGAGAGAGACAAGAATAAAAGAGGTGAAAACATAACAGGAAAGAGACAGGAATAAAAGAGATGTGAAAACATAACAGGAAAGAGACAGGAATAAAAAGAGAGGTGAAAACATAACAGGAAAGAGACAGGAATAAAAGAGAGGTGAAAATATAACAGGAAAGAGACAGGAATAAAAGAGAGGTGAAAACATAACAGGAAGGAGGCAGGAATAAAAGAGAGGTGAAAACATAACAGGAAAGAGACAGGAATAAAAGAGAGGTGAAAACATAACAGGAAAGAGACAGGAATAAAAGAGAGGTGAAAACATAACAGGAAAGAGACAGGAATAAAAGAGAGGTGAAAACATAACAGGAAAGAGACAGGAATAAAAGAGAGGTGAAAACATAACAGGAAGGAGGCAGGAATAAAAGAGAGGTGAAAACATAACAGGAAGGAGGCAGGAATAAAAGAGAGGTGAAAACAACAGGAAGGAGACAGGAATAAAAGAGAGGTGAAAAGAAAGGAGAAGGGATTGGGGCAGATATTATCGGTCCGCATGTCACATAGCGACAGACACAGATGGAAGGAGCAGTGGGAGGGTGTCTGTGTGTATGAGAGTGTCTCTGTGTGTATGAGAGTGTCTCTGTGTGTATGAGAGTGTCTCTGTGTGTACGAGAGTGTCTCTGTGTGTATGAGAGTGTCTCTGTGTGTATGAGAGTGTCTCTGTGTGTATGAGAGTGTCTCTGTGTGTATGAGAGTGTCTCTGTGTGTACGAGAGTGTCTCTGTGTGTACGAGAGTGTCTCTGTGTGTACGAGAGTGTCTCTGTGTGTACGAGAGTGTCTCTGTGTGTAGTGTCTCTGAGAGTGTCTCTGTGTGTATGAGAGTGTCTCTGTGTGTACGAGAGTGTCTCTGTGTGTATGAGAGTCTCTGTGTGTATGAGAGTCTCTGTGTGTATGAGAGTGTCTCTGTGTGTACGAGAGTGTCTCTGTGTGTACGAGAGTGTCTCTGTGTGTACGAGAGTGTCTCTGTGTGTATGAGAGTGTCTCTGTGTGTATGAGAGTGTCTCTGTGTGTATGAGAGTGTCTCTGTGTGTATGAGAGTGTCTCTGTGTGTACGAGAGTGTCTCTGTGTGTACGAGAGTGTCTCTGTGTGTACGAGAGTGTCTCTGTGTGTACGAGAGTGTCTCTGTGTGTATGAGAGTGTCTCTGTGTGTATGAGAGTGTCTCTGTGTGTACGAGAGTGTCTCTGTGTGTATGAGAGTGTCTCTGTGTGTACGAGAGTGTCTCTGTGTGTACGAGAGTGTCTCTGTGTGTACGAGAGTGTCTCTGTGTGTACGAGAGTGTCTGTGTGTACGAGAGTGTCTCTGTGTGTACGAGAGTGTCTCTGTGTGTATGAGAGTGTCTCTGTGTGTATGAGAGTGTCTCTGTGTGTATGAGAGTGTCTCTGTGTGTATGAGAGTGTCTCTGTGTGTATGAGAGTGTCTCTGTGTGTACGAGAGTGCGCAGACAGAAAGCCCATTAGGAGAGTCCTGTGGTGGAGGGAGGGGGAGAGAGTGAGAGAGAGAGAAGAGAGAGAGAGAGAGAAGAGAGAGAATGGGGAGAAGAGAGAGAATGGGGAGAAGAGAGAGAGAGAGAAGAGAGTGAGAGAGAAGAGAGAGAATGGGGAGAAGAGAGAGAATGGGGAGAAGAGAGAGAATGGAGAGAGATGGGCATTCGAGAGCTTGGGACTACAAGCTTCTATCTGCAAAAAGATGATTCTGAGATAATTGGCTTTAAAGTTCAGAACCCTCATTGGTTTGAATGGTGTTTTTATCTTGTATTCTTTTGAACTTATCAATATGAATCGGGGTACTTAGAGTACTGTATAGGTAGAGAACATTGAATAGAACACGGCTATGTCTTATAGTCCTAAGCTCTCCAATTGCAGTACTTTCCTGCAGACAAATGATCAAACCGCCCTCTAGTGGCCTCATGGGTGGAATGTTATTGATATTTTTTGCAATTTCATAATTAATCAACATTATTTTTAAAGACCAGACAAAAATCTGGAGTTTCTATGTTCTAAAATTGGGCTGTAAACTAAAAATAGAATAATTGTCAACTCTATATCTGACATGGTACAACAGTCTTCTTTTTTTTTACACCCATAACCATGTTTATGAGATGCATACTTTTGTTTCAAAGTAGATTTGTTTAATACTACAGAGCAGTGGTGAAAAGTGACACCCAGAAGTACTCGTTACATTCTGAATGCTTAGCAGGACAGGAAAATGGTCCATTCACACACTTATCAAGAGAACATCCATGGTCATCCCTACTGCCTCTGATCTGGCGGACTCACTAAACACACATGCTTTGTTTGTAAATGATGTCTGAGTGTTGAAGTGTTGGAGTGTGCCTCTGGCTATCCATAAATGACAAAAACAAGAAAATGGGTCTGTCTAGTTTGCTTAATATAATGATTTTTAAATTATTTATACTTTTGATACATATGTATATTTCAGCAATTAGATTTACTTTTGATACTTAAGTATATTTAAAACCAAATACTTTTAGACTTTTACTCACGTAGTATTTTACTGCGTGACTTTCACTTTTACTTGAGTCATTTTCTATTTAAGTATCTTTACTTTTATTCAAGTATGATAATTGGGTACTTTTCCACCACTGCTACAAAGAAACACTTGGTGTGACTCTGATTTAGCCCACTGCAGTATTAAAACACCTTCAGACACAAGAACAAAGGCACACACCCGCAAAAAAAGGTTTGAGAGATGAGAGGGTAAGATTGATTGCTTAGGCATGCTTGGCTGTCTCTACCCCTCTCCCTCCTCCACCTCTCATCCTGCTGGTCTGTCTCTCTCTCTCCTCCTCCACCTCTCATCCTGCTGGTCTCTCTCCCTCCTCCTCCACCTCCCATCCTGCTGGTCTGTCTCTCCCTCCTCCTCCACCTCTCATCCTGCTGGTCTCGCTCTCCCTCCTCCACCTCTCATCCTGCTGGTCTCTCTCCCTCCTCCTCCACCTCTCATCCTGCTGGTCTGTCTCTCCCTCCTCCTCCACCTCTCATCCTGCTGGTCTGTCTCTCCCTCCTCCTCCACCTCTCATCCTGCTGGTCTGTCTCTCCCGCCTCCTCCTCTACCTCTCATCTTGCTGGTCTGTCTCTCACTCCTCCTCCACCTCTCATCCTGCTGGTCTCTCTCCCTCCTCCTCCACCTCTCATCCTGATGGTCTGTCTCTCCCTCCTCCACCTCTCATCCTCCTGGTCTGTCTCCCCCTCCTCTTCCACATCTCATCATGCTGGTCTCTCTCTTCTTCCTCCTCCTCCTCCTCCTCCACCTCTCATCCTGCTGGTCTCTCTCCCTCCTCCCCCTCTCATCCTGCTGGTCTGTCTCTCCCTCCACCTCCTTCACCTGTCATCCTGCTGGTGTGTCTCTCCCTCCTCCAAATCTCATCCTGCTGGTCTGTCTCTCCCTCCTCTCATCCTGCTGGTCTGTCTCTCCTCCTCCTCTCATCCTGCTGGTCTGTCTCTCCCTCCTCCTCCTCCACCTCTCATCCTGCTGGCCTGTCTCTCCCTATCCTGCATTCAGGCCCATGTCAGCCACAGTCAGGAGCCCCTGCTTACGCAGTGTTTCCACACCTACCTCCCTCAGGGTGCATGCATCCTTGCTCAGCAACGCTGCAACCAACATCATCAAAACCCACAACAGAAAGGGAACACGAGCTGACTCTTGACTGCTCCCTGGCTGGCTTTCCGCAATAGACACCGAACGGCTGCACAGTTTCCACCTGAGCAGTTAGGGTGGACACTGGCTCTGGCCCAGACTCACAACGGCATTCATTCAGGATCCATACTGCAGACAATCTTCTTGAAGCAGGAACAGAAGGTACTCTGTGACTCTGTGATGGATATTATTCATCCATAAGCAAATTAAGTAACGGAGTACAGTAAAGAAGAGAACGAACTATACCTTCAGTACCAGACAAGTCTGGAGTTGGTGCCACATCTAAAATAGCAGCCACTGACTGGGCTCATGATTCCCTCAATTCACCCAGCCAGCACACCAGGGGACTAATCAGGACAACAGTGTTGAATAATTGAACATAAGTACATAAGCCACATATCCAAGCCCTTTCCAGCAGCATGCTGTATAAATGCAGATAGCATTACTACAAGTCTGAATTTGAATTGAGGTCTAATTGCTCCAGCGGCTGAGTGATTGTGAGGAGTGAGGCGCTGCAGAGCAGGAGAAAACAGGAGAAAATAAGAAATGTAGAGAGGAGAAAGGGCGGAAAGCAGTAAAGAGGAGAGGAGTAAAGAGGGGAGGAGTAAAGAGGAAAGGAGTAAAGAGGAGAAAGGAGGAGAGGAGTAGAGGGGAGGAGTAAAGAGGGAGGAGTAAAGAGGAGAGGAGAGAAGTAAAGAGGGGAGGAGTAAAGAGGAGAGGAGTAAAGAGGAGAGGAGTAAAGAGGAGAGGAGTAAAGAGGGGAGGAGTAAAGAGGGGAGGAGTAAAGAGGAGAGGAGTAGAGAGGAGGAGGAGTAAAGAGGGGAGGAGTAAAGAGGAGAGGAGTAAAGAGGAGAGGAGTAAAGAGGAGAGGAGTAAAGAGGAGAGGAGTAAAGAGGGGAGGAGTAAAGAGGAGAGGAGTAGAGGAGAGGAGAAAAAGGGGAGGAGTAAAGAGGGGAGGAGTAAAGAGGAGAGAGGAGAAAAGAGGAGAGAGGAGAAAAGGAGAGAGGAGAAAAGAGGAGAGGAGTAAAGAGGAGAGGAGTAAAGAGGAGAGGAGTAAAGAGGAGAGGAGTAAAGAGATGAGTAAAGAGGAGAGGAGAGGAGTAAAGAGGAGAGTAGTAAAGAGGGGAGGAGTAAAGAGGAGAGGAGTAAAGAGGAGAGGAGTAAAGGGGGGAGGAGTAAAGAGGAGAGGAGTAAAGAGGGGAGGAGTAAAGAGGAGAGGAGTAAAGAGGGGAGGAGTAAAGAGGAGAGGAGTAAAGAGGGGAGGAGTAAAGAGGAGAGGAGTAAAGAGGAGATGAGTAAAGAGGAGAGTAGTAAAGACGGGATGAGTAAAGAGGAGAGGAGTAAAGAGGAGAGGAGTAAAGAGGGGAGGAGTAAAGAGGAGAGGAGTAAAGAGGAGAGGAGTAAAGAGGAGAGAGGAGAAAAGAGGAGAGAGGAGAAAAGAGGAGAAAAGAGGAGAGGAGTAAAGAGGAGAGGAGTAAAGAGGGGAGGAGTAAAGAGGGGAGTAGTAAAGAGGGGAGGAGTAAAGAGTTGAATAAAGAGGAGATGAGTAAAGAGGGGAGGAGTAAAGAGGAGAGGAGTAAAGAGGAGAGGAGTAAAGAGGAGAGAGGAGAAAAGAGGAGAGGAGTAGAGGGGAGGAGTAAAGAGGAGAGAGGAGAAAAGAGGAGAGAGGAGAAAAGAGGAGAGGAGTAGAGGGGAGGAGTAAAGGGGGGAGGAGAGGAGTAAAGAGGAGAGGAGTAAAGAGAGGAGAAAAGAGGAGAGAAAATCGGTGGAACATGAGAGGAGATGAGATAGGAAATAGCAGGGAGGGAGAAACGTTGCAGGAGTGGCTGTAAATAAGAGGCGGACTGAGACAGAGGGAGAAACGTTGCATGAGTGGCTGTAAATAAGAGGCGGACTGAGACAAAGAGGGAGAACAGAATGCATATTGACTAGAGGTTGACCGATTATGATTTTTCAACAACAATACCGATACCGATTATTAGAGGACAAAAAAGCAGATACCGATTAATCGGACGATTTTTTAAAAATGTATTTGTAATAATGACAATTACAACAATACTGAATGATTTTAACCTAATATAATACATCAATATGATCAATTTAGCCTCAAATAAATTATGAAACATGTTCAATTTGGTTTAAATAATGCAAAAACAAAGTGTTGGAGAAGAAAGTAAAAGTGCAATATGTGCCATGTAAGAAAGCTAATGTTTAGGTTCCTTGCTCAGAACATGAGAACATATGAAAGCTGGTGGTTCCTTTTAACATGAGTCTTCAATATTCCCAGGTAAGAAGTTTTAGGTTGTAGTTATTATAGGAATTATAGGACTATTTCTCTCTATACCATTTGTATTTCATATACCTTTGACTATTAGATGTTCTTATAGGTACTATAGTATTGCCAGTGTAACAGTATAGCTTCCGTACCTCTCCTCGCTCCTACCTGGGCTCGAACCAGGAACACAACGACAACAGCCACCCTCGAAGCAGCGTTACCCATGCAGAGCAAGGGGAACAACTACTCCACGTCTCATAGCAAGTGACGTTTGAAACGCTATTAGCGCGAACCCCGCTAACTAGCTAGCCATTTCACATCACATTGTTACACCAGCCTAATCTCGGGAGTTGATAGGCTTGAAGTCATAAACAGCAGAGCTGCTGGCAAAATGCACGAAAGTGCTGTTTGAATGAATGCTTACGAGCCTGCTGCTGCCTACCATCGCTCAGTCAGACTGCTCTATCAAATCATAGACTTAATTATAACATAATAACACAAGGAGATGCGAGCCTTAGGTCATTAATATGGTCGATTCCGGAAACTATCATCTCAAAAACAAGACGTTTATTCTTTCAGTGAAATACGGAACCGTTTCGTATTTTATCTAACGGGTGGCATCCATCAGTCTAAATATTCCTGTTACATTGCACAACCTTCAATGTTATGTCATAATTACGTAAAATTCTGGCAAATTAGTTTGCAAAGAGCCAGGCTGCCCAAACTGTTCCATATACCCTGACTCTGCGTGCAATGAACGCAAGAGAAGTGACACAATTTCACCTGGTTAATATTGCCTGCTAACCTGGATTTATATTAGCTAAATATGCAGGTTTAAAAATATATACTTCTGTGTATTGATTTTAAGAAAGGCATTGGTGTTTATGGTTAGGTACATGTTGGAGAAACGACAGTCCTTTTTTGCGAATGCGCACTGCATCGATTATATGCCACGCAGGACACGCTAGATAAACTAGTAATATCATCAACCATGTGTAGTTATAACTAGTGATTATGATTGATTACGTTTAATGCTAGCTAGCAACTTACCTTGGCTTCTTACTGCATTCGCGTAACAGGCGGGCTCCTCGTGAGGCAGGTGGTTAGAGCATTGGACTAGTTAACCGTAAGGTTGCAAGATTGAATCCCTGAGCTGACAAGGTAAAAATCTGTCGTTCTGCCCCTGAACAAGGCAGTTAACCCACCGTTTCTAGGCCGTCATTGAAAATAAGAATGTGTTCTTAACTAAGTTGCCTAGTTAAATAAAGATTAAATAAAGATTAAAAAAATAAAAAATAAAGGATTGTCAAAATTGGCATCCAAAATTACCGATTTCCGATTGTTATGAAAACTTGAAATCAGCCCTAATTAAATCGGCCATTCCGATTAATCGGTCGACCTCTAATATTGACTCTAAAAGGTCAGCCAGCCTGTTCCACACGCACCTACTGCCGCTGTGTCCTTCAAGAATACTTAAGAGTGGATTTGATAAGGTGAATAAGGAAATATGGAGTTGACTGTATGTGTTTGTGTGTGTGTGCGTGTGTTTGTGTGACCATGAGACAGACAATGTAAGATTGAGGATGTAAGCAAAAAAATAAACGTCCTCTCACTGTCAACTGCGTTTATTTTCAGCAAACTTAACATGTGTAAATATTTGTATGAACATAGCAAGATTCAACAACTGAGACTGTACCACAGACATGTGACTAACAGAAATGGAATAATGTGTCCCTGAAGAAAGGGGGGTGGGTGTCAAAATCAAAAGTAACAGTCAGTATCTGGTGTGGCCACCAGCTGCATTAAATACTGCAGTGCATCTCCTCCTCATGGACTGCACCAGATTTGCTAAGTTCTTGCTGTGAGATGTTACCCCACTCTTCCACCAAGGCACCTGCAAGTTCCCGGACATTTCTGGGGGGAATGGCCCTAGCCCTCACCCTCTGATCCAACAGGTCCCAGACGTGCTCAATGGGATTGAGATCCGGGCTCTTCGCTGCCATGGCAGAACACTGACATTCCTGTCTTGCAGGAAATCACACACAGAACGAGCAGTATGGCTGGTGGCATTGTCATGCTGGAGGGTCATGTCAGGATGTGCCTGCAGGAAGGGCACCACATGAGGGAGGAGGATGTCTTCCCTGTAATGCACAGCGTTGCAATTGCCTGCAATGACAACAAGCTCAGTCCGATGATGCTGTGATACACCGCCCCAGACCATGACCGACCCTCCACCTCCAAATCAATCCCGCTCCAGAGTACAGACCTCGGCATAATGCTCATTCCTTCGATGATAAATGCAAATCCGACAATCACCCCTGGTGAGACAAAACCGCGGCTCGTCAGTCCTGTCCGGTCCAGCGACGGTGGGTTTGAGCCCATAGGCGACGTTGTTGCCGGTGATGTCTGGTGAGGACTTGCCTTACAGGCCTACAAGCCCTCAGTCCAGCCTCTCTCAGACTATTGCGGACAGTCTGAGCACTGATGGAGGAACTGTGCGTTCCTGATGTAACTCGGGCAGTTGTTGTTGCCATCCTGTACCTGTCCTCCAGGTGTGATGTTTGGATGTACCGATCCTGTGCAGGTGTTGTTTTATGTGGTCTGCCACTGCGAGGACGATCCTGTCTCCCTGTATCTCTGTCTTAGGCGTCTCACAGTATGGACATTGCAATTTATTGCCCTGCCACATCTGCAGTCCTCATTCCTCATTCAAGCAGATGAGCAGGGACCCTGGGCATCTTTCTTTTGGCATTTTTCAGTCAGTAGAAAGGCCTCTTTAGCGTCCTAAGTTTTCATAACTGTGACCTTAATTACCTACCGTCTGTAAGCTGTTAGTGTCTTAACGACCGTTCCACAGGTGTATGTTCATTGATTATTTATGGTTCATTGAACAAGCATGGGAAACAGTGTTTAAGCCCTTTACAATGAAGATCTGTGAAGTTATCTGTCCTGAAAAAGGGACATTTCTTTTTTTGAGTTTATGTATGCATGCATTGTTCAAAACAATGTTATAATTCTATTTCAGGAGAGTTGAGGTTGAGTGATGGGTTAATATTCATCATGTAAGAAGAAATTAATAGGGTCTAAATGCATCAAGCAAAACCTGGTCAGTGGCAAGGCTCTGTCTGTGTGTGCAAACATAAAACCATGTAGTCTAGATAGACGACTATAAAAAGCCACTTCCTGGTATCTCATAACATTTTGGCTGAGGCATTAGTTCCTGTGTAAACATTAACCCTGACCTGATCTAACATCAGCTACATTTGAGTCTGAAGGCTACAGGAACAAACATAACACAATACATTTAGGGTTGCACATTTTGGGGAATATTCAACAGGTGGAAACACTCTGTGGGAATTAACGGGAATATATGGGAATTAATATTAATACCATTAAATGTAGATGTTTTTTTGCATTGGATATATTTACCATATCATATGGAGAAAGATACATTAACATTTTACCTTATCATAAGTACACATAATTGCAAATGATTAAATCCTTCCAATAGAATTTTTTTTTAAATGTAGTTACGAATTGAACTTTAATTAAATGAGTTGACTCTTCACATGGGAGGATTTTACTGAACAACAAAATAAAGGGAATATTGAATGATCCTCAATGATTCATCACATCTCCCAAAACTGTTTTCAACATACATCTGTAAAATGATAGTCTAGAAACTAAAGCTTTGGTTGTCTTCCTCTCAGGCTTCCATGTCTTCTCCCTGGACCTCCTCAATGTCCAACTCTTGAACATAAGACTCAGGCCTCATCTTCACTGTCACTTTCCAACCTTGGATCGTTGTCAGGCTCAAAAAGCCTCAAATTTGCCCTGATGGCCACCAATTTTTCAACCCTTGCATTGGTCAGCCTGTTGCGTGCTTTTGTGTGTGTGTTCCCAAACAAGGACCGGTTTTCCTCTGAGGCGGCTGATGTTGGAGGGATTTGGAGGATGATGAAGGCAACAGGGGAAAGAGCCTCAGATCCACAAAGTTCCTTTCACCAGGTGGCTGATGAGATATGTTGGCACGACTGCCATATTGCATCTCCATCCCAAAGCCCTTGCTTGGAAGTGTACTTCGCCAGACTGCCAAGAACCTTGCCCTCATCCAGGCCATGGTAGTGACGACACCATAGGTCTTGTTGATCTCTGCACCAGACAGGAGGCTCTTGCCAGTGTACTTGGGGTCCAACATGTACTCTGCGGCATGGATGGACTTCAGGCAGAAGTCTTCACGCTTTTTGATGTATTTCAGAACTGCAGTTTCCTCTGCTTGGAGCAACAGTGAAGTGGGCAGGACAGTACAGATTTCTTCTCTTACATCTGCAAGCAGAGTCTGAACATCAGACAGGATGCTATTGTCTCCCTCAGTCCATGCATTGCCTACTGCTATAGATTTTAGGAGTTTCAGGCTGCTTACCACTCTCTCCCAAAATACATTATCCAGGAGGATCCTGTTGATGGCGCTGTCCATATCGGCAGACTGTGATATGGCCATTTCTTGGAGAGACTCCTTCCCCTCCAGGAGACTGTCAAACATGATGACTGGGCAGCTTCAATGTGGTGCTCTTATTCATCTCACTTTGCTTGGTGAAGTAGATTGAAGGCTCTTTTGTAGAATGTATCCATTGTTTTCAGTGCCATGATGTCCTTGAGGAGCAGATTCAATGCATGAGCAGCACAGCCAATGGGTGTGATGTGATGGTAGGACTCCTCCACTTCAGAACAAGCAGCCTTCATGTTTGCAGCATTGTCTGTTACCAGTGCAAATACCTTCTGTGGTCCAAGGTCATTGATGACTGCCTTCAGCTCATTTGCAATGCAGAGACTGGTGTGTCTGTTGTCTCTTTTGTCTGTGCTCTTGTAGAATACTGGTTGAGTGGTGGAGATGATGTAGTTAACTATTCCTTGCCCACGAACATTCGACCACCCATCAGAGATAATTGCAATACAGTCTGCTTTCTCTATGATTTGCTTGACCTTCACTTGAACTCTGTTGAACTCTGCATCCAGCAAATGAGTAGATAAAGCATGTCTGGTTGGAGGGGTGAATGCTGGGCGAAGAACATTCATAAATCTCTTCCAATACACATTGCCTGTAAGCATCAGAGGTGAACCAGTTGCATTCACAGCTCGAACAAGACATTCATCAGCATTTCTCTGACTACGTTCCTCCATTGAGTGAAACAAACTTCTGATTCCAGGAGGACCATGAGCTGTTGCTATCGATATGGTGTCTGATTCATCATTTTCACCTCGAATAGAAGTAGAGGGACTTTTGCCAGAGGTTGCTTGTTGTGAGCGCTGAGGGAACTTCATGTCCAGATGATTCTGCATCTTTGTTGCATTCTTCACATATGATTTGGCACAGTATTTGCGTATGTACACAGCTTTTCCTTCTGCATTAGCTGAAGTGAAATGTCTCCACACATCAGATGGTGCCCATGGCATTTTCCTGTAAAGATTAGGAAAAAAATTGTTTAAAAAAACCCAAATACATTTCCATGTACAGATAAATAGTTAAGCAGTTAAATTAAACAACTCCTTTCTAGGATAAATGTTTTAAAATGAAACATGTATGGAAACGGGTGAATTAACACTCCTCAGGTAGCAGGCTCAAGCAAGCTGAAACCCACAGGTAGCAGGCTCAAGCAAGCTGAAACCCACAGGTAGCAGGCTCAAGCAAGCTGAAACCCACAGGTAGCAGGCTCAAGCAAGCTGAAACCCACAGGTAGCAGGCTCAAGCAAGCTGAAACCCACAGCAGGCTCAAGCAAGCTGAAACCCACAGCAGGCTCAAGCAAGCTGAAACCCACAGGTAGCAGGCTCAAGCAAGCTGAAACCCACAGGTAGCAGGCTCAAGCAAGCTGAAACCCACAGGTAGCAGGCTCAAGCAAGCTGAAACCCACAGGTAGCAGGCTCAAGCAAGCTGAAACCCACAGGTAGCAGGCTCAAGCAAGCTGAAACCCACAGGTAGCAGGCTCAAGCAAGCTGAAACCCACAGGTAGCAGGCTCAAGCAAGCTGAAACCCACAGGTAGCAGGCTCAAGCAAGCTGAAACCCACAGGTAGCAGGCTGAAGCAAGCTGAAACCCACAGGTAGCAGGCTCAAGAAAGCTGAAACCCACAGGTAGCAGGCTCAAGCAAGCTGAAACCCACAGGTAGCAGGCTCAAGCAAGCTGAAACCCACAGGTAGCAGGCTCAAGCAAGCTGAAACCCACAGGTAGCAGGCTCAAGCAAGCTGAAACCCAATTGGTAGCAAAAACTACCTAGCAGAAATTGTTAACAGTTAGAAATTATTTAAACACACTTTGCTGTTGGCTACTATTTACTAGTTAACAAAAAATAATGTCATACAAAATATAGTCACCCCACCCAGTATTGTCATCAAAACTTACCAGAAAGTATGTAGTCCTTGGCTCAGACAGTGAAGTAGTGTGGGCTCAATAACATCTCATTAGTGTGCAAGATCTTGAGAATCAGCTGTACATGTGATGGAAGAGTGCACTGCACATGTGATAGAAGAATGCACTGTGCATGTGATAGAAGAATGCACTGTGCATGTGATAGAAGAATGCACTGTGCATGCAGAGGGTTGCAATTCCATTGAATTGGGGATAGTTAAACCAAAATATGCCACAAGACCTAGAATTGCCTTATGTGTCACCCTGACCTTAGAGAGCCATTTTATTTCTCTATTTGGTTAGGGTGTGATTTGGGGTGGGCATTCTATGTTGTTTGTTTCCATGTTATGGTTCTCAATCAGGGACAGCTGTCTTCATTGTCTCTGATTGGGAATCATACTTTAGGCAGCCTTTTTTCCTTTTGGTAGTTGTGGGTAGTTGTCTTCGTTTGTGCATGTATAGCCTTACGGAGCTTCACGGTCGTTTTTGTTGTATTATTGTTTTGTTGGCGACATTTGCAAAATAAAGAAAAATGTACGCTCACCGCGCTGCACCTTGGTCCATTCCATACGACGATCGTGACATTATGTGTATCCCACAAAAAGGTTCTCTGTTATAAGCTAACATTTTTTGGTGACTTTAAGCAAATTTACCAAAATTCCTGGGCTTAACTTCCCATAGAAAATTCCCGGGGAAATTCCGGAAATATACTGGAAGGTTTCAGACCTTTTGCAAACCTAAATACATTAAACAACAATACAAATATAACACACTATATTAAACAACATAACAACACACTGGATCAGCGGATAGGTGACCTCTGAACCTGAGATTGCCACATGATTTGCCGCTTGGCCAATCAATAGGTCAACATTTAAAAATATACATATTTGGCAACGGGGAGGAATCAAAAGGTTAATATTGAGTTTGATGAAATGTCATTATTGTTTAGGCTAGTGATCATGCAGACTCAAGGTGATACTGGTGTGGACACTCTCCCTGGTCCAAGATCCCTTCATGAAGACTTCTTTACATCCTTCATTAGCCTGCTATATTCCTTTTGTTTTTAACGTTTCATTTCCTCTTTTACTATGTACACAATACAGCTTTTAGCTGCTGCCATGTATACTGAAATAAAACTCAACTCAAAAGAGACTATTGAATGGGACTAGACTGGCTGCTACTGCATTCCCTCCCCACACCTGCAGAGAGAGAGAAAGAGAGAGGGCAGGCTGCTACTGCATTCCCTCCCCATGCCTGCTGAGAGAGAGAGAGAGAGAGGGCAGGAAGCTACTGCATTCCCTCCCCATGCCTGCTGAGAGAGAGAGAACTTCTGTGAGTGTAATGTTTACTGTTCATTTCTATTATTTATTTGACTTTTGTTTATCATCGACTTCACTTGCTTTTGCAATGTTAACATTGTTTACCATGCCAATAAAACCCTTAAATTTAAATTGAATTGAGAGAGAGAGGGAGAAGGCAGGCTGCCTCTCCACACCTGCAGAGAGAGAGGGGGAGGGAACTCCAGGAGTCACCAGGTAGAGGTCAGGGTAGGTGGGACAGAGCCTGTGTCCCAAATGGCACCCTTTTTCTTATGTGGCATACATCCTGTGTAGGACTCTGGTCAAAAGTACTGCACTATATAGGGAATAAGGTGCCATTTACACAGGCAGCACAATTCTGATATTTTTTTAATTAATTGGTCTTTTGACCAATCAGATCAGCTCTTTGCCAATAATTGGGCAAAACATCAGAATTTGTCTGCCTGTGTCAATGTAGCCTATGGGACACAGCCAGAGAGGGGGAAGGCTGGCTGTTGTTGACTGCAGCGCACTGCGTCATGTCCATCCTCAAAGATGGAGCACCACTACACTACGTAACAAGGTAACCTTCATAGCAGGAAGCTGATGTCTCCAGAATTGATTATGGGAACGCAGTACTTGGGGGCCTGCCTGCAAATTCAATTCATAAACTAGATGGCGCCGATGGAGAAGGGCGACATCTTACGAGTTTCCACCCGACTTCGCTATTTAGTGACTTTTTCCATTTTTATCCTTACTTTTTTGTACAGAAAGTTAAAACTTCTTAGGGCTAGGGTCCTTTTTTCTCCACTTCCTGTCTGAATGACGTGCCCAAAGTAAACTGCCTGTTGCTCAGGCCCTGAAGCCAGGATATGCATATCATTGGTACCATTGGAAGGAAAACACTTTGAAGTTTGTAGAAATGTTAAAATAATGTAGGGGACTATAACACAATAGATATGGTAGAAGAAAATCCAAAGTTTAACCAATCGGAATTAACTTCTTTTTTTTTGAGAGCCCATGCTCTTACAATTGAAAGTATAGGGGCATAATGAATTCTAGCTCCCAAGATGCAATTCCTATGGCTTCCATAGGGTGCCAGCAGTTTATGTTCAAGGTTCCAGGCTTGTAACTTCCAAAACGAATAAGAAATATGAGTTTTAGTACAAGGACAGTCTTGGAAATTTGTGTTTGGGCGCGCGATGAAGACAAGACGCACCTGCTAATATCAGTTTCCTATTGAACATACTTCTTTCCGTAAGAAATATTATAGTTTGATTACATTTTAGAGTATCTGAGTAAAGTAAGAGTAAGAAATGTAGAGTAAGAAATGTATTTTGACTTGTTTTAACAAAGTTTAGCGGTAGATTTTCCTTTCTCTGCAAGTTGAACGAGTGGATTACTCAAATCGATGGCGCCAACTAAACAGACTTTTTGGGATATAAAGAAGGATTTTATCTAACAAAATGACACTACATGTTATAGCTGGGACCCTTTTGGATGACAAATCAGAGGAAGATTTTTAAAAAGTAAGTGAATTTTTAATCGCTATTTGTGAATTTATGAAACCTGTGCCGGTGGAAAAATATTTTGATGTGGGGCGCCGTCATCAAACAATCGCATGGCATGCTTTCGCTCTAATGGCTACTGTAAATAGGGCAGTGCAGTTAGATAAACAATAATTTAAGCTTTCAACCGATATAAAGACACTTGTATGTACCTAAATGTTTAATATCCATAATTTTAATGATTATTTATTTGAAGTTGTCCCGCTAGCGGGACGCCTAGCCCTATTAATACTTGACGGCCAAGACAGTTACTAACCTCGATTTCGACTTCAAATCCGACTTAGACTAAACTGTTCCCTTGTTCATACACCATTCATTTGTTCCACTTCACCAAAACGATGTGGGCATCGATGCTGCAGACGAGCCGGCATCCTTGTGTCAACTGAGACAAAGAGAATATCCCCCCGTCCTATTGGCAAATGTCCAGTCACTCGAGAATAAGATGGTTGGGATTTGTTCAAGAGTCTCCTATCAGAGAGAGTTGAAAAGCTGCAAAATGATATGCCTTGCAGAGACGCGGCTGGATGACTCAGTGAACTCAGTGGTTTCTCCATGTAGCAGCACGATCGGACGAAGGCAGCCTCGAGCAAGTCCAAGGGGGGAGGGGTGTGCCTCTTCATAAACAACAACTGGTGTGCTGCGTTCAGTGTGAAGGAAATCTCTAGCTTTTTATTCCCGGATATAGAACACCTCATGGTAAACTGCAGAACCTTTAATCTACCTGATATAGAACACCTCATGATAAGCTACAGACACTTATCTACCAAGAGAGTAATGATCACAACTGTCTCCATCCCTCCACAAGCCAACACCACTTTGGCACTCAACGAACTATATGAGGCCATAAACAAAGAAGAAACCACTCACCCAGAGCCAGTGTTTCTGGTGGGCAGAGACTTTAACACGGGGAGAATTAAAACCGTTCTCTCACTTTTATCAACATGTCTCCTGCGCTAAAACTGTAGACCACTTTTATTCTACCCACAGAAACGCATACAAGGTTCCCCCTCGTCCTCCCTTCTACAAATTTGACCATGACTCTATTCTCTTGCTTCCTGTTTACGAACTAAAACGCAAACAGGAAGTACCAGTGACGCGTTCAATACTCCAACGCTAGTCGTATGTGTCAGGGCTTGCAGACGATAACGGATTACAAAGGGAAACCCAGCCGTAAGATGTCCAGTGATGCAGAACTACCAAACGAGCTAAATGCCTTTTATGGTCGCTTCGAGGAATACAACACTGAGTCTTGCGTGAAAGCCCCTGTTGTTCCGGATGACTGTGTGATCTCACTCTCCGTGGTTGATGTGTGTAAAACTTTAAAACAGGTTAGCACTCACAAGCCCGCCATTTAAAATACCAGGGTGTGTTCTCAAAGCATGTGCAGACCATCTTAAAAGTGTCTTCAATTACATTTTCAATCTCTCCTTGTCTGTAATCCCAATATGTTTCAAGCTGACCACCATTGTTCCTGTTCCCAAGAACTCCAAGGTAACCTGCCTACATGACTATTGCCCTTTAGCACTTGAATCTGTCATTATGAAATGCTTTGACCATCACACCGTCATTTCAGGTCTCAACTTGTAGACTTGTTGCTAACGTTTCTTTGCTACCTGCCAACTTTACGTTTTTTACTTTTTAATTACCGTTTTATATTTTTATTTTTCACCTCGCTCAACTTTTTTCATTAAACGTTAGAACCCCGGATGCCTTATCTGGACATGGTTCTACACGACCTCCACCAGCCGAAGCTAAGTAGTAACATTAACACATTAACATGATGCCTTCTAACTGTAGTCGCTGTACTCATAATATACAGGAGAACGATCGCCTTATGGCGAGGATAGCCGTGCTGCAAGCCCAGCTTCAGGCGCAATCGTTAGGCAAGGGTAATATAAGCCTGGTTCCTCTCTAGGTTTCTTCCTAGGTTCCAGCCTTTCTAGGGAGTTTTTCCTAGCCACCGTGCTTCTACATCTGCATTGCTTGCTGTTTGGGGTTTTAGGCTGGGATTCTGTACAGCACTTTGTGACATCGGCTGATGGAGCGGGTTGAGAGCTTCAATTTCCTTGCTGTCTATATCACTAAGGACTCAACATGGGACACACACACCAACACAGTCGTGAGGCAGGAACGACAGCGCCTCTTCCCCCACAAGGCTGAAAAGATTTGGCATGGGCCTTGGATCCCAAAATGTTTTACAGCAGCACCATCGAGAGCATCTTGACTGGCTGCATCACCACTTGGTATGACAAACGCACTTCTCTCAACCACAAAGTGCTTCAGTGGGTGGTGCGGACAGCCAAGTACATTACTGGGGCCGAGCTCCCTGCCATCCAGGACCTTTATATCAGGTGGTGTCAGAGGAAGGATCGAAAAATTGCCAAAGACTCCAGCCACCCTAGCCACAGAAGGTTCATTCTCCAATCTTCCGGCAAACAGTACCAAAGGATCGGCTCTCGGACCAACAGCCCCCGAGGCAGCCACTACCCCAAGCCATAATACTGTTAAATAGCTATAAGACTGCTAAATAGTTAATTAAATGGTTACCCTGGACTATCTTACACTGACTCTATGCACACTATATACACACACTACACTTTTACACTCATCATATGCTGCAGCTACTCTGTTCTTTATTTTACTCTTATTATTATCTATCCTGATGCCAAGTCACTTTACCCTGCCTTCATATACATATCTACATCAAATACCTCGTACCCCTGTACATTGATCTGGTACTGGTACTCCCTGTATATAGCTGCACATTGATCTGGTACTGGTACTCCCTGTATATAGCTGCACATTGATCTGGTACTGGTACTCCCTGTATATAGCTGCACATTGATCTGGTACTGGTACTCCCTGTATATAGCTGCACATTGATCTGGTACTGGTACTCCCTGTATATAGCTCCACATTGATCTGGTACTGGTACTCCCTGTATATAGCTCCACATTGATCTGGTACTGGTACTCCCTGTATATAGCTCCACATTGATCTGGTACTGGTACTCCCTGTATATAGCTGCACATTGATCTGGTACTGGTACTCCCTGTATATAGCTCCACATTGATCTGGTACTGGTACTCCCTGTATATAGCTGCACATTGATCTGGTACTGGTACTCCCTGTATATAGCTCCACATTGATCTGGTACTGGTACTCCCTGTATATAGCTCCACATTGATCTGGTACTGGTACTCCCTGTATATAGCTGCACATTGATCTGGTACTGGTACTCCCTGTATATAGCTGCACATTGGGAGGGGCTCAGAAGCAATGATTTCAAGGTATTTGATTGAATTTGAACAGTGCTGCAAGGATTCTTCTGACACAGACAAAGCTGTCTGCCCACATCACCCCCATCGGCTACCTGTTCCTATTCAGTCTGTCTACAAACAGGCTCTCAAAGTGCTTGATAGGAAGCCCAATAGCCATCATCACTGTTACATCCTCAGAAAGCATGGGCTCCTGAGTTGGGAAAATCTTGTGCAATACACCGATGCATGTCTTGTATTCAAGATCCTAAATGGCCTGGCTCCCCCTCCACTCAGTATTTTTGTTAAACAGAAAACCCAAACATATGGCAGCAGATCCACAAGGTCTGCCATGAGAGGTGACTGTATAGTTCCCTTAAGGAAAAGCACCTTTAGTAAATCCGCTTTCTCTGTGAGAGCTTCCCATGTCTGGAAGACATCAGACACACATAACTGGACCACATATCACACTTTCACAAAATGCTTGAAGACATGGCTAAAGGTCAATCAGATTTGTGATCATGGTCCCTAGCTGTGTGTTGCCGCTTTCCATGTCTGTAACTTGTGACGTGTGGAAACACTATTGCTTTTATGAATTTTGTCTTGCTGCTTTTTGTTCTATGTTGCTATGTCTGTATGCTACGTCTTGCTTGTCCTATGTTGCTATTGTCTGTATGCTATGTCTTGCATGTTCTATGTTGCTCTGTCTGTATGCTATGTCTTGCTTGTCCTATGTTGCTCTGTCTGTATGCTATGTCTTGTCTGTCCTATGTTGCTCTGTCTGTATGCTATGTCTTGTCTGTCCTATGTTGCGCTGTCTGTATGCTATGTCTTGTCTGTCCTATGTTGCGCTGTCTGTATGCTATGTCTTGCTTGTCCTATGTTGCGCTGTCTGTATGCTATGTCTTGCTTGTCCTATGTTGCGCTGTCTGTATGCTATGTCTTGCTTGTCCTATGTTGCGCTGTCTGTATGCTATGTCTTGCTTGTCCTATGTTGCGCTATCTGTATGCTATGCCTTGCTTGTCCTATGTTGCTATTGTCTATATTGTAATTCTTTTTAATAACCTGCCCAGGGACTGCCGTTGAAAATTAGCCGGCTGGCTAAAACCGTCACTTTTACTGAAACGTGGATTAATGTGCACTGCCCCTGTAAAAATAAAATGAATTTCAACTCAAAGTCAAATAATTGACTTTAAAATCATCCTCCTCATCTGCAAATCCCTAGACCGTGCCTTGTCCTCCCATGCACCATGCCTATGGAACTCCCATCCAGATAATCTCAGGGCTATTCAGACTGTTGGAGCTTTTAAAGCAGGCCTTAAGACTCACTTCTATCGGCCTAGCCTTCCTCATGATATGGTTACATACATTTCTTTCAATTTTGTTGACTATGTCTCTATTTTATTTTATGCACCTTGTGATTATTCTTGTATTATGAAAAGCGCTTTACAAATGTAATAAATTAGTAGTAGTTTCCCCTCGGTCCCTCCCCCATGCTGCACACGTCCAAAAGCCCAGTCAGCCCCTCTGTCGGAGCACCAGGGACAGACGGTAAAACAAATAACTGTGCGAAACCGCAAGGCCATAACACCAGAGTAGACACTTGGAACGCAGGAATCTTTAAGACATGCAATATATGTAGAAAATGTGCAGCCAGAGCCCTTAAACAACTGTTTGACTGATAAAATCTAACAAATCTCTCTTTTAGGCCTTTGTCATACCAACAACATTTCAAGCTTTAAAAAAACATAGCCTAGAACCAACCAATAAACATTAGAGTCTTACTCAGACCAGAGTCACCTGGATCATTCTAACATAATTATTTCTATTTAGCATTTATTTAACTAGGCAAATCAGTTAAGAACCAATTGTTATTTACAATGACGGCCTACCCCAGCCAAACCCTAACGACGCTGGGCCAATTGTGCACCGCCCTATGGGACTTCCAATCCCGGCTGGTTGTGATACAGCCTGGAATTGCACCAGGGTCTGTAGTGACGCCTCTAGCACTGAGATGCAGTGCCCTAGACCGCTGCACCACTTCCGGGAGTGAAACAGAGGGATAGAGACCTGGCTGATGCTATCTCTAAAGAGAGAGAGAGAAACCTTGCATAACATAGCCATCACCTGTAGAGAAATTAACCTGGAGAAGAGCCCCCTAAGCAAGCTGGTCCTGGGGCTCTGTTTACAGACGCCACAGAGCCCCAGAACAGCAACACAATTAGACCCAAACAAAACATGAGAAAACAAAAATAGAATTACTTGACACATTGGAAAGAATTTACAAAACAACAGAGCAAACTACAATGCTATTTGACCCTAAACAGAGAGTACACATTGGCAGAATACCTGACCACTGTGACTGACCCAAAACGGAGGAAATCTTTGACTGTGTACAGCCTTGCTATTGAGAAAGGCACAAAATGAGGTGGAAACTTAGCAGCACTTCCTAACCTCCTGCCAAATATATGACCATATTAGATACTTTAACTATTTGCCAATAAAGCAAATAGAAAGAGTGGTGTGAAAGAGAAAGAGAGACAGAGTGGTGTGGGTAATTGATTAGTGATTAGGTGATTGATTAAAGATAGCGCTGGAGGAGGAGGAGAATAACAAGACAAGAGGAGGAGCTCCAGGTCACAATGAGAGGGAAAGGTCAAGCAACAGAGATAGAGCAAAGTAATTCGGTTAAGTATCTATAATCCCCTCAGCTTGTTAAAGCACCACAGTATCCATTCACAAAAACATACATCCAGCTATAGATATACCCCTCTCAAACAGTGCCTTCAGAAAGTATTCACACCCCTTGACTTTTTCCACATTTTGTTGTGTTACAGCCTGAATTTAAGAAGGGTTTTGTGTCATTGGCCTACACACATTACCCCATAATGTCAAAGTGGAATTATGTTTAAAGACATTTTTACAAATGAATTCAAATTGAAAAGCTGAAATGTCTTGAGTCAAAAAGTGTTCCACCCCTTTGTTATAGCAAGCCTAACATGCTGACCACACCACCCCCGTTGCATGCGCGAGCATTGCAAAATAAATATACACATACAGGTTATTCAATCATTTCATCCAAATTGCTCGCACGCGTCAACAAGCGTCTGCGTAGCCAGGCTCTAAAATAGAACTTGGTTCCATTTTTGACTGCAAGTCCCACTTGTACCATCTCCTCATTGGTTTTTAGGAGCATATACCCACGTGGGTGACTGAATGATGATCTTAGGTCCACACTCCAGTCAAAGTTGGTTGCCAACCGCCAGATAAAGTCCACAGAAGAAGAAGACTGGAGGAGAGATTACTAGAAACTAAGGTTTTCACTTTTATCTGTGGATTAGTTGTTTGAGTAGAGAACACACGATTTTGTGACACAAAATTGGTAAAAATTCTACAAAGATCCAGAAAAAAGGGACAGTCTTCATTTTAGGTAAAATAATAACCCAATGTTTATATCCCAGGACAAATTAGCTAGTATCAGTAAGCTAGCTAGCTAAATGTCCATGAATGTTTCTTCTGTTTCGACCTGTCACAAAATGAATATAATTGATTCAGAGTTCATTTTGATATTTTAACCCGCGTGTCCTGATCACATCTGGTGTGGATGGACAAAAACAACATGCGGACGCATGCGTGGGATACTTCGTGGATACTTCAGAATTTTGGCAATGAGGCCCATTAGAACCGCCGAGTGGCGCAGCAATCTAAGGCACTGCATCTCAGTGCTAGAGGCATCACTACAGACCCTGGTTCAATTCCAAGCTGCATCTCAACCGGCTGTGATTGGGAGTCCCATAGGGCAGCTCACAATTGGTCTGGGTTTGGCCAGGGTAGGCTGTCATTGTAAATAAGATTTTGTTCTTAACTGACTTGCCTAATTAAATAAAAATAAAGCCCAGTCAGATGAACTTGTGGATATCATTTTTATGTCTCTGTGTCCATTATGAAGGAAGTTAGAGGAAGTTTTGCAAGCCAATGCTAACTAGTGTCAGCACAATGACTGAAAGTCTATGGGTATCTGCGAGCATGCAATGACTGGAAGTCTATGGGTATCTGCGAGCATGCAATGACTGGAAGTCTATGGGTATCTGCGAGCATGCAATGACTGGAAGTCTATGGGTATCTGTGAGCATGCAATGACTGGAAGTCTATGGGTATCTGTGAGCATGCAATGACTGGAAGTCTATGGGTATCTGCGAGCATGCAATGCCTGGAAGTCTATGGGTATCTGTGAGCATGCAATGACTGGAAGTCTATGGGTATCTGCGAGCATGCAATGACTGGAAGTCTATGGGTATCTGCGAGCATGCAATGACTGGAAGTCTATGGGTATCTGTGAGCATGCAATGACTGGAAGGCTATGGGTATCTGCGAGCATGCAATGCCTGGAAGTCTATGGGTATCTGTGAGCATGCAATGACTGGAAGTCTATGGGTATCTGTGAGCATGCAATGACTGGAAGGCTATGGGTATCTGCGAGCATGCAATGCCTGGAAGTCTATGGGTATCTGTGAGCATGCAATGACTGGAAGTCTATGGGTATCTGCGAGCATGCAATGACTGGAAGTCTATGGGTATCTGCGAGCATGCAATGACTGGAAGTCTATGGGTATCTGTGAGCATGCAATGACTGGAAGGCTATGGGTATCTGTGAGCATGCAATGACTGGAAGTCTATGCATGGTATCTGCGAGCATGCAATGACTGGAAGTCTATGGGTATCTGCGAGCATGCAATGCCTGGAAGTCTATGGGTATCTGCGAGCATGCAATGACTGGAAGTCTATGGGTATCTGTGAGCATGCAATGACTGGAAGGCTATGGGTATCTACGAGCATGCAATGACTGGAAGTCTATGGGTATCTGCGAGCATGCAATGACTGGAAGTCTATGGGTATCTGCGAGCATGCAATGACTGGAAGTCTATGGGTATCTGCGAGCATGCAATGCCTGGAAGTCTATGGGTATCTGCGAGCATGCAATGCCTGGAAGTCTATGGGTATCTGCGAGCATGCAATGCCTGGAAGTCTATGGGTATCTGTGAGCATGCAATGACTGGAAGTCTATGGGTATCTGCGAGCATGCAATGACTGGAAGTCTATGGGTATCTGCGAGCATGCAATGCCTGGAAGTCTATGGGTATCTGTGAGCATGCAATGACTGGAAGTCTATGGGTATCTGCGAGCATGCAATGACTGGAAGTCTATGGGTATCTGCGAGCATGCAATGCCTGGAAGTCTATGGGTATCTGCGAGCATGCAATGACTGGAAGTCTATGGGTATCTGCGAGCATGCAATGACTGGAAGTCTATGGGTATCTGCGAGCATGCAATGACTGGAAGTCTATGGGTATCTGCGAGCATGCAATGACTGGAAGTCTATGGGTATCTGCGAGCATGCAATGACTGGAAGTCTATGGGTATCTGCGAGCATGCAATGACTGGAAGTCTATGGGTATCTGTGAGCATGCAATGACTGGAAGTCTATGGGTATCTGTGAGCATGCAATGACTGGAAGTCTATGGGTATCTGCAGATATCCATAGACTTCCAGTCATTGCGCTAAAGCTAACTTGCTAATATTGTACAATCCAGGTGTGCTCTTAGAGACTTACCCAAAAAGATTCACAGCTGTAATCGCTGGGTGAATCTAACATGTATTGACTCAGGGGTGTGAATACTTATATGTATGAGATATGTATGTTACATTTTCAATAAATTTGCACAATTTTCTAAAAACATGTTTTCACTTTGTCATTATGGGGTATTGCATGTAGATGGGTGAGGGGAAAAAATATTTAATCAATTTTGAATTCAGGCTGTTACACAACAAAATGTGGAATAATTCAAGAGGTATGAATACTTTCTGAAGGCACTGTACATGGACACTTACATGCGTGTCCTGTATAGTGTATGTTTTTGTGTAACTGGCATGTACACAGACGCATAGGCTACACTCATAAATGACATTAGTGTACTAAAAGAATAACATACTGTACCACATACTGAAATGTAAAGCATGACATGTAATGGAGTAAACAAGGAAACATGTTTGCATTTAAGAATTACTGATTTGATTTGTATGCCTACAAAAGTCTGTCTATTTACAGGGGTTTTTATGTTATTAACCTATACCTTTATCCAAACCCTCACAGTGAGATAATGGATATTTACTACCTGTGAGATTGCTGAGTATTAGCAGAAAATATGGATTAATCAATTTCATATAGCCTGCATAACATTTGGTGATTTCTTTTAGGCTGTTGCTTTATCAGTATATGTAGTATATCAGTATATGTTTTACTTGCGCCATGAAAATACTAGGTACTGGGCAGAATCTGGGGCAGCTGAGCAGGGACCTGGTTGGTTGTGTAGAGGGGAAATGAGGACAGGTTGTGTAGGAGTGCAGTTAGAGTACAGTAACCTCACTGTGTGTGGTGCAGCGGTTACCTGTGTTAATATGGAGTAAAAAATATAAATAGCTAGACGGGTGCAGAGTCCACTGCAGACAGAGAGAGACAGAGACAGAGACAGAGAGAGAGAGAGAGAGAGAGAGAGAGAGAGAGAGAGAGAGAGAGACAGACAGAGAGAGAGAGACAGAGACAGAGAGAGACAGAGACAGAGAGAGACAGAGACAGAGAGAGACAGAGACAGAGAGAGACAGAGACAGAGAGAGAGACAGAGAGAGAGACAGAGAGAGAACATAAACCAGTCTAGACTCGCCATGCTGTTAAAGGCAATGGCATCGATTTGCAAAAGCATATGCACTGATGCTGAGTGAGTGAAAACAGCATATTTAAGTGTGGGGTTATGGCGTGTTATAGCCCTATTGACTTTGA
This sequence comes from Oncorhynchus tshawytscha, assembly GCF_018296145.1. Lineage (NCBI taxonomy): Eukaryota > Metazoa > Chordata > Actinopteri > Salmoniformes > Salmonidae > Oncorhynchus > Oncorhynchus tshawytscha. The sequence continues at coordinate 73,298,852 of NC_056436.1, read as the reverse complement.
TGTGACCCCTTATCTGCAGCCCCCCCCCTATTTCAGAAAATAAGGGGGGGAACTTCACTCCACCGGGTGGAATGCCACTTGGCAAAGATAAAAGGAAACTGGTTTAGTCACCTGGTTTAACCGACAGAACTACTGTGGTGACCTGAGACAGCCAGTATATTAATGTAATGTTCTGTTTATCTCATTCAAACCAAATGGCACCAGGCAGTATATTAATGTCATGTTCTGTTTATCTCATTCAAACCAAATGGCACCATGTTCCCTATGTAGAGTTACTTTTGACCTTGCCCAAGTAGTGCACTACATAGGAAATAGGGTGTCATTTGGGACATAGTAGGCATAGTGTATTGGATTAGGTCTGATAACAGGTTATGATTGGAATAAGAAAAGCTCCAAGGCCAGCACTATAAGGAACAACTTCTCCTACTAGTCCACCAGGTCAGCACCATCTAGTCTCCCAGGCCAGCACCATCTAGTCCCCCAGGCCAGGACCATCTAGTCCCCTAGGCCAGGACCATCTAGTCCCCCAGGCCAGGACAATCTAGTCCCCCAGGCCAGGACCATCTAGTCCCCCAGGCCAGGACCATCTAGTCCCCCAGGCCAGCACCATCTAGTCCCCCAGGCCAGGAACATCTAGTCTCCCAGGCCAGCACCATCTAGTTCCCCAGGCCAGGTACATCTAGTCCCCCAGGCCGGGAACATCTAGTCCCCCAGGCCGGGAACATCTAGCCCCCAAGGCCAGCACTATAAGGAACAACTTCTCATACTAGTCCCCCAGGCCAGCACTATCTAGTCCCCCAGGCCAGGACCATCTAGTCCCCCAGGCCAGCACCATCTAGTCCCCCAGGCCAGGAACATCTAGTCTCCCAGGCCAGCACCATCTAGTTCCCCAGGCCAGGTACATCTAGGCCGGGAACATCTAGCCCCCAAGGCCAGCACTATAAGGAACAACTTCTCATACTAGTCCCCCAGGCCAGCACTATCTAGTCCCCCAGGCCAGCACCATCTAGTCCCCCAGGCCGTGAACATCTAGCCCCCAGGCCAGCACCATCTAGCCCCCCAGGCCAGCACCATCTAGTCCCCCAGGCCAGCACCATCTAGTCCCCCAGGCCAGCACCATCTAGTCCCCCAGGCCAGCACCATCTAGTCCCCCAGGCCAGCACCATCTAGTCCCCCAGGCCAGCACCATCTAGTCCCCGAGGCCGGGAACATCTAGTCCCCCAGGCCGGGAACATCTAGCCCCCCAGGCCGGGAACATCTAGCCCCCCAGGCCAGCACCATCTAGTGCCCCAGGCCAGCACCATCTAGTCCCCCAGGCCAGCACCATCTTGTCCCCCAGGCCAGCACCATCTTGTCCCCCAGGCCGGGAACATCTAGTCCCCCAGGCCGGGAACATCTAGTCCCCCAGGCCGGGAACATCTAGCCCCCAGGCCAGCACCATCTAGTCCCCCAGGCCAGAACCATATCGTCCCCCAGGCCAGAACCATCTAGTCCCCCAGGCCACATTATCATTCCAAAAAGTGTTGAAATAGGCATAGTGATTTGCAATTCGATAGACATATAAATTATGTAGTTCTTCAAAAGAGCGACATGCACTTGGATGGAGTGGCATTACAGGTCAAGAAGTGGCGTCTTGTTGTTGGCACTAACAGACAAATAGTGTGCAACTGCAACCCGCAAATCGACCTGCAGGTGGGCATAACGCCCCCTCGAGCATCCCATTGGTTCCTGCATGAACGACTCCCCTCTAGTACGCCATCTTCATGCTTGTGTGACAATTCTGAATGTGGGTCAAAAGGGAAATAAAAGTGTTATCTGAGTTTGTTTCATCCCAGTCTGCTGTTACTAGCTAGCAGGAGGCAACACCGGTAGACAGTGTACTTCACTCCCGCCTGCCGAACACCTGCCCTCACCATCGTTAACAGAACTGCGGGAAAACAATGCCCAATAGGGGAGGGCAAAGGACACTGTCTACCAGTCGCTCCTGCCTCCCACTAGCACAGCAGGCGGAAGGGACACCTTGTGCTAGCTAACTTGCTAGTTAGCGAACCCGTGTGCTAGCTTGCTAGTTAGCGACACCGTGTGCTAGTTAGTTAGCTAGCACACGGCATCGCCCCCACCTCCCGCCTGTTCTGAATAAAACAGTGCCTGACAGGAGGGGGCGAAGTACACTGCCAATTGGTGTCTAGCTACTCCGGTACACAGCAGGTGGGAGGTGGGGGTAACACTGTGTGCTTGCTAGTTAGTTAGCTAGCACATGGTGTCGCACCTGCCTGCTGTGTACCGGAGTCCTCCTTAAGACTAGTTGGCTAAGTTAGCACAGTGTTCTTCGCTCTTGCCTGCCGAACACCTGCCCTCACTGTCGTTAACAGAACTGTGGGAAAACAGTGTCCGACAGGCGGGGGCAAAAGACACTAGCTATAGCTAGCTACCATTTTCACCCCAGCCTCTTCTTCTACTGTGGGATTTATCAGCAGTTGGCATCCAACGTTATGGTGCATTACCGCTATCTACTGTACTTAAGTGCCCCTGCCTATGTACTGGAGTCATATAGTTTAAAAATGGACCAACAGACATATAAAGAGGGGTTCCTGCAGATGCAGGAACGCCCCAAATTACAGGCTGCAGTTGCACCCTTATCCTAATGGAGGCTAACTCCACATAGCTTGTTGGCCAAAGCCTATGGGGAAATGAATGTTGTTGTTTTTTATAAACACCGAAAATAAGGTCTGTGGTAAACACAGGATTAGCAGAGTTTATACAGAAAAAAACTTTGTCTCCTAAACTTCTGTTAACCTCAGCCCTTATTTCGGCGTTTATCCCAAAACCCCATTCTTTCTCCATTAATTTCCCCCATAGGAATGGCTGAACGACCTGAACGAACCAGATGTTACTAATTTCCAGTTAAACTGGCGAGCTCTTCAACATTTCCGCATTAGAAATGGTTGTGAGATTTGCTTCCTGTATTACCGACGCGACAGAATCGATAACTGGCATAGTGTGAGTGTCTTGAAGAGCGACAGCCCTGAAAATGATTCTGTTGGTTTCCTAAATGCATCACCATATGGACTAGGCCTAAAATAATGTCAGACGTGAAATGTTATGACATCATCACTCTGTATTCTATGCGTAACCTCGCCTACTATTGCTATTGTAAACTACCCAACAACAGGCAAAGAGACAGTTTATTCAATTGTTGGCTATCCATGTGATACATATTTACTAACTTCCAATAGATGTGTTGTTACAAGCTTATTTACACGAACCAACATGCGCAATTAGTAAGGCAAGACGCCAGGTGAAAGTCAACTGCGACAGCAGTCATGCATTAGTGTTCTTACCTGTGCACGCTCGGTAGGTCTGATAAATAGCCTAATCCTGTCTTCGACACGTTGTCTTCTTACTTATTACAGCATGCTAAATAAATGTTCATGTCACGATACGATAATTATTTTACCAATTCTGAATACGCCATACTTAGAACGAATGTTAATAGTGCTGGAAAAATCTAATCACTTACATTTATGATAACAGTTTAAAAAACGATACGTCGTGCATTTATCCCAAAATATTATGCGGGGAAACAAAACGATGAAGCGGCGTGAAGTGAAATGTCGCAACTTGGTAGCTGGCTAAATAAAAAGCAGAGACAAGCTAGACCAGAGGAGGGCGAGGTAAAAATCGAGGGAGGGCAAAAGCAGAAGGGAGGAGTTCAGGAGAAAAGTGTTGTTTGGTATTACGCATTGCCGAAGAGCCGTGCATTGCCTCCATTTTAGGGGAATCCCATTAGGCTGTTATCCGCGGCAAGAGGGCGGTAACTGGATGGGTCACTTCAGGTTCTGTCTCTACCCTTTATATTTTGGTAAACCTACTTTACCGAATGTCATGGTCCACAATCTCAGGTATACAGCTTCATGTCCTAAATAGTATTACAGGGTAGCCACCGTCATAACAGCCTATATTACAGATCACAATATTATTTCATTTATGATAATGACTCACCTGTAAAAATGTGTCAGACACAACTAGGGATAAACCTACCTGTAAATCTAGTACCTATGTATGCTGCAAGTAGAGGAGCACTGTGGATCATTGGTGTGCTGTTATTGTAGCATATGCAATATTCAGATTTCTATCCAATCACTCCTATGCACAATTATAAAGTAATACACCCAAAGTCTAATTTACACGAAAAGGGATGATCATTTAGACTAGACCAGATTCACCAGAAAACTAGAGATGACATTTTCAGTGGACAGTTGTGTTGGCACAGATCTGGCACCACCTGCTGGAGCAACAGAGTAGAGGGGGACGAAGGGACAGCACTGGATTATAATGACGGGTCCAATCGTGACCTGGCTGGCAACGACACATTTGTTCCATACCAGAGTCAGGTGTGTAGGCTACATGTGTAGTAAGCATGTGGACATACCAACACACTCTACCTGGTGTATCAGTTACAAGACATGACACCAGTGAATATTTTTTCATTTTATATACAAAAGAAGAGACAAGGACAGCACAAAAATAAGTGAGTATACTGTGCTACTGATTGAGGTCATGATTACAATCTCATTTAGTGAGACTTTATTTTCTTCTTCGGTCACTCCAAGTCTTTCTCAGTCATTTGTGAGCTGCATGTCATCTGACAAATCATTCAACAGCTTTACCTACATAATTCACAACAAAATGGTGGCATAATATGAATACAAAAACAGCAAGGGGGAAAAAATAGCTTATTCTCTTTGAAACAAAATCCGTTACAAAAATGTGCGTATAAAATCAATATCAAAATGACTATCAGGGAAAATATTTTTTCCGCAAGGTTTCATCAGAAGGCTTGGGCGATTGAGAGGTGCATGGTATTGGTAGTCACCCTGTCCCAATTGGTACTCTATTCTCTATGTAGTGCACAGCTTTTGACCGGGGTTCTAGTCAAAAGTGCACTATATTAGGGAATAGGGTGCCAATTGTGACGAGCCCCGGATTTTCTCTATGAAATGTCATGACCACAATGTGGGTTATTGAAGTACACAAAAACAAATGACATCGAAGGAAAATAAGCACGTTTTGCTAAATGGAAAACTGTCCATGGACTAAAGGTTCGGATGCAGGCTAAAGGGAGCTGTACGCTGTTAGTGGAGAGTTTTCAGAATGTGTGTATCCCACATCTCCTTGTTCCCGAAGTGTGCATTTGTTCACTACTACCCTCATATAGCATTGGATTGGTGTAGGCATGGTTAAAAACACCTTTTTCTAATACCAGTCATTTCCTTTCAAATCCATGGAGGGACGTGAAGAAGTGCACATTTGCAGGAAGTGCCCATAATGTCTGTATAGACAAGGCTCAACCCTTCCCTCTTTCTCCAACTTGGTCCTCTCACTACTACTGCCACTGTTCCACATTATCCATGTAGTCCTCAATGGTGCTGTTCTCCTCCAGACCACACCAGTCTGGCAGCTGCACCTCAGCCTCTACAGGCTCTCCACCTCCCCTCTTCTGATGCCTCCTTTCTGGGGAGGGTGGTGATCACCTCCCCAGCCTGGGTCTCTGTCCACTGGGGCTTATCGCTGGGCCACTCGGCCACCCCATCCCCAGCCTGGTTGACCCCAGCTTCCCTCTGAGCCTTCTCCTCTTCTGCTGCCTTCTCTCCCTGGCCTGTTTCCTCTCCTGCTGCCTTCTCTCCCTGGCCTGTCTCCTCTTCTGCTGCCTTCTCTCCCTGGCCTGTCTCCTCTTCTGCTGCCTTCTCTCCCTGGCCTGTTTCCTCTCCTGCTGCCTTCTCTCCCTGGCCTGTTTCCTCTTCTGCTGCCTTCTCTCCCTGGCCTGTCTCCTCTTCTGCTGCCTTCTCTCCCTGGCCTGTTTCCTCTCCTGCTGCCTTCTCTCCCTGGCCTGTTTCCTCTCCTGCTGCCTTCTCTCCCTGGCCTGTTTCCTCTTCTGCTGCCTTCTCTCCCTGGCCTGTCTCCTCTTCTGCTGCCTTCTCTCCCTGGCCTGTCTCCTCTTCTGCTGCCTTCTCTCCCTGGCCTGTTTCCTCTCCTGCTGCCTTCTCTCCCTGGCCTGTCTCCTCTTCTGCTGCCTTCTCTCCCTGGCCTGTCTCCTCTTCTGCTGCCTTCTCTCCCTGGCCTGTTTCCTCTTCTGCTGCCTTCTCTCCCTGGCCTGTTTCCTCTCCTGCTGCCGGGCCACCTGGAAGAGCTGGAGCAACAGGTCACGGGCATACTCGTACAGCTCCTCATCCCATTGGTTCAGATGGCGGACCTGGAGCTGCGTCTCAGGCACGACCTCTACGCTGGCCGCCCGCGTGCCGTTGAGCTGGGTGAAGGGGCAGATGAACGCCTGGCAGAAGATCCTCTCAAACAGGTACTGGGTTTCCCTCTGGTACTCTGTCAGGCCATGCCCCGCAGGTTCCGCTTGGCGCTCTCTAATAACACAGCCCAGCGCTCGTCCTCGCTCATGGCCGAGACATTGTAGCAGCCCACCAGGCTGAGGTCTGCCAGCATGCGGACCTGCCGGTTGTTGGCCAGGTTGTAGGGGCAGTCCATGAACTCCTGCAGGGAGCAGCCGGACCAGTCATCCCTGGGGTAGTAGCTGGGCAGCTCGGCCAGCGTGGGGGTGCGCCCGTCACACACGTGCCACCTGGAAGGCCTCCCTGCACCGCGCTGCACGTGCCGCCACTCGCTCAGGTTACGCCACACCTGGTCACGCAGGATGGTGATGTAGTAGTAGTTCCGGCTGAAGAACAGCAGGCAGATAGAATATAGAGACAGACAGACAGAACAGAGAGACAGACAGAACAGAGAGACAGACAGACAACAGAACAGAGTGAACAGAGAACAGAGTGAGACACAGACAGGACAGAGAGAGAGACAGAGAGAACAGAGAGAGAGACCGACAGACAGAACAGAGAGAGAGACCGACAGACAGAACAGCGAGAGAGACCGACAGACAGAACAGCGAGAGAGACCGACAGACAGAACAGCGAGAGAGACCGACAGACAGAACAGCGAGAGAGACCGACAGACAGAACAGCGAGAGAGACCGACAGACAAAACAGCGAGAGACCGACAGACAAAACAGCGAGAGAGACCGACAGACAAAACAGCGAGAGAGACCGACAGACAAAACAGCGAGAGAGACCGACAGACAAAACAGCGAGAGAGACCGACAGACAAAACAGCGAGAGAGACCGACAGACAAAACAGCGAGAGAGACCGACAGACAAAACAGCGAGAGAGACCGACAGACAAAACAGCGAGAGAGACCGACAGACAAAACAGCGAGAGAGACCGACAGACAAAACAGCGAGAGAGACCGACAGACAAAACAGAGAGAGAGACCGACAGACAAAACAGAGAGAGAGACCGACAGACAAAACAGAGAGAGAGACCGACAGACAAAACAGAGAGAGAGACCGACAGACAAAACAGAGAGAGAGACCGACAGACAAAACAGAGAGAGAGACCGACAGACAAAACAGAGAGAGAGACCGACAGACAAAACAGAGAGAGAGACCGACAGACAAAACAGAGAGAGAGACCGACAGACAAAACAGAGAGAGAGAGACCGACAGACAAAACAGAGAGAGAGAGACCGACAGACAGAACAGAGAGAGAGAGAGAGAGAGACAGAACAGAGAGAGAGAGAGAGAGAGACAGAACAGAGAGAGAGAGAGAGACAGAACAGAGAGAGAGAGACAGAACAGAGAGAGAGAGACAGAACAGAGAGAGAGAGAGAGAGAGAGAGAGAGAACAGAGAGAGAGAGAGAGACAGAACAGAGAGAGAGAGAGAGACAGAACAGAGAGAGAGAGAGAGACAGAACAGAGAGAGAGAGAGAGACAGAACAGAGAGAGAGAGAGAGACAGAACAGAGAGAGAGAGACAGAACAGAGAGAGAGACAGAACAGAGAGAGAGAGAGAGACATAACAGAGAGAGAGAGAGAGAGACAGAACAGAGAGAGAGTGACAGAACAGAGAGAGAGTGACAGAACAGAGAGAGAGAGACAGAACAGAGAGAGAGAGACAGAACAGAGAGAGAGAGACAGAACAGAGAGAAAGATACCTAGGTCAGTTAATTTGTCTTTAGACTTGTTTAGAATTCAGCACCTCGGTTATATAACTGTAATAACCAACACAATGGTCTCAATGAATAAGTCACAAATGGCACCCTATTTCCTATAAAGTGACCTACTTTTGAACAGGGCCTCTGATCAAAACCAGTGCACTACAAATGGGAATAGGGGGTAATTTGGGACTCAGCAGCTCAAGATGAACAGAGAGTCACAATAGAGAGAATCACAGGGGAGGTGCTTGCTATTGACCCGGCTTAACCAGACCAGAATCCCCTTTCAACCCTAGAGAAGTATGGATGCATTCGTCTCCGATTGATCATACATAATAAAATATGAGATGTGAATTCAATTTAGGAACAAGATACTGAACAAACTGAAATTGTTATACCCAAAAGTATTTTCAAATCCAGTGCTCTGGGGAACACTCTTACCTGGGAACTGTAGGCTTCTTGGGGGGCTCGCGCGTGAAGACCACAGCTCCAGCCAGTGGAGAACCGAGAGAAAAGCCACGTTTCCCTTTTACCTGGCCGGTAACAGGTGCATTTCTTTTGGCCAGCATGACACTCACAAGGCCTCTCGAGTTTAATATTACGCACTAAATGTCGACCAAATGTTGTGCCCCCTGTCTAATGAATGTGTAGAAAAACAATAACATAATCTCCCTGGATATTGAAGTCTACGAGTCGACTGAGGGGAAATTGAAGCGGGGAACAAAACGGGCTAGGGCACAGTCCTCGGCGACGTATGTGTCCTGTCCACTGAGGCCAATGTCGATTCGCTTGGAGTTGGAGACCAATGATCCTAGGTGCAACAGTTGGCAATCGGAGCTAGGACAAAGGTACTGAAGCACAATAACGCCAAAGAGCAAGATTATCACCAGGGCAATCAAGAGCCGGTGGTGGTTGGTGGACCTTTCATCCATCTTCCCGAGAGAAACTAAACCACATTACTCAAGCAAGTCTGACCCACTGGGCCCTGCCTCGGTTGGAGGCAAACACTGCTTTCTAGCTTTATTGCTTTCATTTCGTTAACTTAACAAAAACAATGGCCAGCTATGGCTGGCTAGCGGAACAAGTAGCCAGGCTAAGCTAACCACACAACATTCGCATACAAACAGAGAGGGCTTTTGATGTTTCACGAAATAATTGTTACAGACGTGATAACATTTACCTCTCACAGAAGTCTGCTTGCATGTCACGAAAGCATTACAGATTTTGTGTTTCCCACCAAGAATTAGGTGCTTATAGCCCCCTTCCATCACCATGTTCCCGATCCCTAAACTTTCTTCCCAGAATCCCCTGCGTTGGCTGGGGCTCGTGAAATGACGGCATTTACATACATGGGCGGAGGTTCTCTGATGTGAGCCAATCAATGACTGTATATATTGGCCAATCCATAAAGATGTATCTGTACCATGCTGCCCAGATTTGATATTCTGATTTTATTACTTTGTCGATGCATACAACACCCGCATGTCAAAGTTTCTAGAACTATACAGAGGAGTTATCTTAACTCCTAGGTAGATAACGCTTTCCCGTGATGCTCGATGTACCGCCGAAATAGCTCAGTTGGGAGAGCGTTAGACTGAAGATCTAAAGGTCCCTGGTTCGATCCCGGGTTTCGGCAGGTTTATACATTTTGAATGAATTTGAAGACTGCAGTGCTCGCATACCATTGGGATATTCTATGTGCCACGGGTTGAGAAGCAAATACTAAAATAAAATATTTGATAGTCAACGTGTTTCCTTTTTCTATACAATGAAGGCCTACTGATGTTGGAAGGTTACGGTAGGCACCACAGCTTTTCAGAACTTTCCAGAGGAATTATCTACTCTCTTTGTGAAGGAGTAGAGACAATACCTGTAGTCTCTAAACACAGAAAGGCATGTGCATTATTGAATACTCATAAAAAGTCTAATGGGTTTAATTTGAATCCTACAGACAAAGAACCACACACTGTGTACAAAACAATTAAGAACACCAGCTATTTCCATGATATAGACTGACCATGTGAATCCAGGTTAAAGCTATGATCCCATTGATGTCACTTGTTCAGGTTAAAGGATTAAGCCTTGAGACATAGATTGTGTAATGTGTGCCAGTCAGAGGGTGAATGGGCAAGATAAAATATTTAAGTGCCTTTGAACATGGTATAGGTAGGTGCCAGCCACACCAGTTTGTGTCAAGAACTGTAACACTGCTGGGTTTTTCAGGTTTAACAGTTTCCAATGTGTATGAAGAATGGTCCACAACCCAAAGGACATCCAGCCAATTTGACACAACTGTGGGAAGCGTTGGAGTCAACATGGGGGGAGACACAATATCTGCATTTTTCAGAGAGCATATGCTTCTTCGTTGCAAAGGTTCATTTGTTGAAATGCATATCTTTAAAAGGTAATGTTTCATCTTTAGGGTAAACCTAACTAGTATTTAGAGGGCCATTATGTAAATGTCAGTCATTCAGAATATAAATTTAGAGGACCTTCATGTAAATGTCAGTAATTCAGAATATAAACCATTCAAGACCATTTAAATATCTGCAGTCTTTATTTCAACAAGACTAGGAAGACACCTTTTCTTTTACAATTTAGCATCTATCTTATCTTGTTTTTCTCATAACATTTAGGAGATACTCGGAAGTAAAAACATGGATTGTTATGGCCTCTTTCAGAGGCATCTAAAATGGCTGCTCATTTACATATTACTTTGTCACTCATATGAATCCCAAATGACACCCTATTCCCTATGTAGTGCACTATTTTGACCAGGGGAAACTCCTCAGTCCTCAAAGATGACGCCATGCTGTTCTGGTGGGCCGAAGACCGATGGGGTGTGCCGTCATATAGAGTGGCTTGCAAAAGTATTCACACCCCTTGGCATTTTTTCTATTTTGTTGCCTTACAACCTAGAATTAAAATGTATTTTTGGGGGGGTTGTATCATTTGATTTACACAACATGCCAACCACTTTGAAGATGCAAAATATTTTTTATCGTGAAACAAACAAGAAATAAGATAAAAAAACAAAACTAGAGCATGCATAACTATTCACCCCCCAAAGTCAATACTTTGTAGACCCACCTTTTGAAGCAATTACAACTGCAAGTCTCTTGGGGTGTCTCTATAAGCTTGGCACATCTAGCCACTCTGATTTTTGCCCATTATTCAAGGCAAAACTGCTCCAGCTCCTTCAAGTTGGATGGGTTCTGCTGGTGTACAGCAATCTTTAAGTCATACCACAGATTCTCAATTGGATTGAGGTCTGGGCTTTGACTAGACCATTCCAAGACATTTGAATGATTCCCCTTAAACCACTCGAGTATTGCTTTAGCAGTAGAATTAGGGTCACTGTCCTGCTGGAAGGTGAATCTCCATCCCAGTCTCAAATCTCTGGAAACAGGTTTCCCTCAAGAATTTCCCTGTATTTAGCGCCATCCATCATTCCTTCAATTCTGACCAGTTTCCCAGTCCCCGCCGATGAAAAACATACCCACGGCATGCCACCACCATGCTTCACTGTGGGGATGGTGTTCTCAAGTGATGAGAGGTGTTGGGTTTGTGCCAGACATAGCGTTTCCCTTGATGGCCAAAAAGCTATTTTTTTTGTCTAATCTGACCAGAGTAGCTTCTTCAATATGCTTGGAGAGTCCCCCACATGCCTTTTGGCAAACCCCAAACGTGTTTGCTTATTTTGTTATTTAAGTAATGGCTTTTTTTTCTGGCCACTCTTCCGTAAAGGCCAGCTCTGTGAAGTGTATGGTTTAAAGTGGTCATATGGACAGATACTCCAATCTCCACTGTGGAGCTTTGCAGCTCATTCAGGGTTATCTTTGGTCTCTTTGTTGCCTCTCTGATTCCTTGCCTGGTCCATGAGTTTTGGTGGACGGCCCTCTCTTGGCAGGTTTGTTATGGCGCCATATTCTTTACATTTTTAATAATGGATTTAATGGTGCGCTGTTCAAAGTTTCGTATATTTTTTTTATAACCCAACCCTGTACTTCTCTACAACTTTGTCCCTAACCTGTTTGGCAAGCTCCTTGGTCTTCATGGTGACGCTTGCACAGGTGGTGTTGCAGACTCTGGGGCATTTTGGGAACAAGTGTATATCTGAGATCATGTGACAGTTAAATTAAGTCCACCTGTGTGCAATCTAACTAATTATGTGACTTCTGAAGGTAATTGGTTACACCAGAGATTATTTAGAGGCTTTGTAGCAAAGGGGGTGAATACATAAAGCACCACTTTTCCATTTTTTATTTTATATAATCTTTTTTAAACAAGTTACTTTTTTCATTTCACTTCACCAATTTGGACTATTTTGTGTATGTATTACATGAAATCTAAATTTTAAAAAACACATTTAAATTACAGGTTGTAATGCAACAAAATAGGAAAAACACCAAGGCGGATGAATACTTTTGCAAGGCACTGTATCCATCTCAACTATCAGGCTGTCTCTGAAATGACACCCCATTACCCTACATAATGCACTTCTTTTGACCAGGGCCCACAGTGCACTGTTAAGAATAGGGTGCCATTTCAGACACACCTGAGATTGTTCCATGGATCATAAACAAGGAGAACCCCTATGGTACTATAAGCTAGACAAACACACCTGCTGCCGTGCCTACAGGAAGTTCTGCGGCCATGGCCCTCAAGCAGACATTTGCCATTACTGTCCCACATTTACCATTTGAGATTGAAAAAAATAATTTGATGACAGAAACATTATTAAAAGACTGCAAGTTGAGTGTGGAAGGGCAGTATAGATATTTCCTCTGCAAAGTCTGCATAGATGTTTTGGCTGCATGTCATCACAATGTCCTGTCCTCAATCCCCAAATGTCCTCAGGAATTCCGTCCAAGTCCTGGCGGCCGGCCAGGCGTAATCCTTGGGGGCATTAGAGGTTTAGTGCAGAAATGTGTCCAGCGACCATGGGGGCACAAGAGGCACAAAAGGTATTGAGCGAACAGCCGTGTCCAGGCATCACCACCATACATCAGCCAATCACCTTAGAAGACTTGACAGACTGCAACATGAACATCTGTTGTTTTTTTTTCTTAACAGATTTCAAATGTAAAATAGGAGATATGAAACCAATACCTTCGGTTAATTTGTAAAATTACGAATATCTTTTCATCTACACAATATATCAATACATTCTGAGTACTGTATTTTTTGAATGCATGTTTGTAAATGCTTTAAAATAAGCATGCAATTAAATAATTTACTGTACAAAAGCAACTAGTGGATAATGTGAGGTGAAACTTTTAGGTGATGTGAATTCAAACATATTGTGCTTGTCAGTTGTCCAATTCAACACAAACTCAGGTACACCGTTGTATCTGGAGAGACAGAAAAGTACTTCTGCTGACACCGGATACAATTGATTGATTTGAGAATTTCCAGAAAACAACATTTTCATGACCATTAAGTAGTTACTAACGTACCAAGGTTTCATTTTCCATGCAAGAGAGAATATATCAACTTCAGTTGCAAACAGTTGAAATTATTAGTTGCAAACAGTTGAAATGATTGGATGCAAAGGGGGGACACGTCAGACAGATTAATGAAAGTAGAGGTAAATGTCTGTATGGGGTGAAAACAAGCACCCCAAAACAATCTGTGCACACAGACCACCAGCTCCTACAACTAACAATATAATTCATTGTAGTACCTAATACATATCTTTATTACAAAACATGTGAACACTACCTCCACGTAAAACCCTGTGTTCCAATTGTATCATACTCAGGCTCCACGTTTCCCTCATCTCCAATTCAATTCACAGTCACTTGTATCTCTGTTTCTCTTTTCTGATATATCTAAAAGATGTTGAACATACAAGCCACTCCCTGCCAAGACCTCATTTTTCCATGTCAGATTGACTGTGCAGAGTCACTGCCCCAGGACACCCGTCAGCTCTGCCTTCTATAGGGTGAATGCCAGGGAAAGGGAGCCCCTCCTGTCAACTCTCCAGCATTCCCTTGTAACCTATATCAAGACTACCCCCATACATCCAACAGCTAGTTTATGATGTTTCAGAGAACACATGCGGTATGATCTCATCAGTGGACTGGTTTAGAGTGTAGTTTAGGATGTGATGGATACACTCCTGGGTACACAGAAACCCAGAGAACCCCTCACCAGCTAGTTCCATCTCCTACCCAACAATAAGCCCTGTAACTCCATGTTTTCCCACAGAGCTACCAGTCTCTTGTACTTTCAGCTGTGTGAGCCAGTCTGAAGCTTCAACATGTGACCAAGATTTCCATTTCAATGTTTTCGTACACATTCATCCCTGGCTAGCCTGACGATACGGCCACTATATCTTTAAAAAGAAAAGGAAGCACACTCATACAAACCAGAAACATTGTTCCTTAGTTGCGCTCTTGATAAGGGAAATGTATTTGTGAATAGAGAGCATATTGTTAAAATTAAAAGCACTCAGACACACTACAAAACGCACGCACACACACACAATCCCGGGTTCCAATTGCGATATCCTTAAGACACGAACACTCACTTGAACAACTAAAATGTGAATAGGCTAAAATGGTAGAACTGAAAACACTGTCGGTGATGTGGCGGTGGAGATCCTAGCTTCAAGGGGCTAATCAATTAATCAGGACAAAATGCTAATAAAAAGTGAACATTTTGGAAGAAAATCATATCGCTGTACACTTGATGTCCATTTTTATAAAAACAAAATTCAAAGTGAAGTTATTATAATATTAATAACTCCAGAGCCCCCCTCCCCAAAAGATGGCAGGCAGACAAAGGTCCTGAAGGCAGTCTTTTTTAAAGTATCTGACAGTTTTTCCCCCCCTTCTCTCTGGCGCTCTCTCCCTTTCCTTCCCTCGGCAGTTTTATCTCCAGTGGGGGGCGAGCAGGGCCAGGACAAGCGCACTGAGTGCCAGTGCCATGCTCCCGTGTGCCACACAGACTCCGCCACTCGTGTCCTGGTGCACCACCTTGACTACGCGGGGGTTGATGGGGGTGGCCGTGGTGGAGAAGTAGATGTCCCGGTCCACCTCACAGGACGGAGAGTCACAGCCGCTGCCACTCTCCTCTCCTCCGCTACCGTCCTCATCTGGAACAGAGAGAGAGAGAGAGAGAGAGAGAAGGTTGATGAAGGCCATGAACTCAGGACTAGAAACAGCATTCAAGGATGAATAGAGGAGTGATCAAGTCTGTTGTAACATTTTGAATGGTAACACCAAATTTGTGGTCCTCTCTAGCTCAGTTGGTAGAGTATGGCGCTTGCAATGCCAAGATAGTGGGTTTGATTTCCGGGATGACGTAAAAGCTTTACGCACGCATGACTAAGTCCCTTTGGATAAAAAGTATCTAAATGTCATTGAAGGTTCCTTCTCTCACAGGGAGACATTAGTCATCCAAGGTTCCTTCTCTCACAGGGAGGCATTCGTAGGCCAACTGAATACATTCTCTGGCCTAGATATTCTTCTCATCTATAGACAGGTGGGGTGTTTACCATCAAAACCACTGGGTGTGCACTACGCAACTAGGAGGTAAAACAAACTGGGTGGGCTTATAATAAAAGGATTATTGCCAACTTGTGTAAGCTTAGTCTGCAAATGTTTATTGAAAACATAAATACATTTGCCCAGTAAGCACCAACATAGTGTCTTAATAGGGCGTTGGACCTCCACGGGCCAGAACAGCTTCAATGCACCTTGGCATAGATTCTACAAGTGTCTGGAACTCTATTGGAGAAATGCGACACCATTCTTCCACAAGAAATTCCATCATTTGGTGTTTTGTTGATGGTGGCGGAAAACGCTCTCTCAGGCACCGCTCCAGAATCTCCCATAAGTGTTGAATTGGGTTGATATCTGGTGATAGACAGCCATGGCATATGGTTTACATCACTGTTGATCAGTCTTCGTCACTGAAGCTCCTGCTAAACGTGCCCCAACAATCACCCCTCTGCATATTATTATAGGCATATTATTATTTGGACAGAAAACACTCTGGAGTTCCTAAAACAGTTTGAATGATGTCTGTGAGTATAACAGAACTCATATGGCAGGAAAAAACCTGAGAAAAAAATCCAACCAGGAAGTGGGAAATCTGAGGTTGGTCGTTTTTCAACTCATTACCTATTGAAGATAGGAAGTGCAACATGACCAATATCCCACTAAGGCTCCCACTAGATGTAATCAGTCTTAAGAACCTTGTTTGATGCTTCTACTGTGAAGTGGGGGCAAATGAGTCAGAGGTCTGCCAGAATGCCTTGAGCTTGTGACGCTCTTTCACGTGAGAGCGAGCTCTGTTCCATTGCTTTCTACAGACAAAGAAATTCTCCAGTTGGAACATTATTGAAGATTTATGTTAAAAACATCAAAAGATTGATTCTATATATCGTTTGACATGTTTCTACGGACTGTAACTGAACTTTGACATTTCGTCTGCTCCTAGTGAACACGCTTCGTGAGTATGGATTTGTTTACCAAAACGTGCTAACAAAAGGCGCTATTTGGACATAAAATGGACATTATCGAACAAAACAAACATTTATTGTGGAACTGGGATTCCTCGGAGTGCATTCTCATGAAGCTCATCAAAGGTAAGTGAATATTTATAATGTTATTTCTGACTTCTGTTGACTGCACAATATGGCGGATATCTTTTTCGCTTGTTTGGGCTCTGAGCGCCGTACTCAGATTATTGCATGGTTTGCTTTTTCTGTAAAGCTTTTTTGAAATCTGACACAGCGGTTGCATTAAGGAGAAGTGTATCTAAAGTTCCATGTATAACACTTGCATTTTCATCAACATTTATGATTATTATTTCTGTAAATTGATGTGGCTCTGCAAAATCACCGGATGTTTTTGGAACTACTGAACATAATGCGCCAATGTATGCTGAGATTTTTGGATATAAAATACACTGCTCAAAAAAATAAAGGGAACACTAAAATAACATCCTAGATCTGAATGAATTAAATATTCTTAAATACTTTTTTCTTTGCATAGTTGAATGTGCTAACAAAATCACACAAATTATCAATGGAAATCAAATTTATCAACCCATGGAGGTCTGGATTTGGAGTCACACTCAAATTTAAAGTGGAAAACCACACTACAGGCTGATCCAACTTTGATGTAATGTCCTTAAAACAAGTCAAAATGAGGCTCAGTGTGGCCTCCACGTGCCTGTATGACCTCTCTACAAAGCCTGGGCATGCTCCTGATGAGGTGGCGGATGGTCTCCTGAGGGATCCCCTCCCAGACCTGGACTAAAGCATCCGCCAACTCCTGGACAGTCTGTGGTGGTGGATGGAGCGAGACACGATGTCCCAGATGTGCTCAATTGGATTCATGTCTGGGGAACGGGTGGGCCAGTCCATAGCATCAATGCCTTCCTCTTGCAGGAACTGCTGACACACTTCAGCCACATGAGGTCTAGCATTGTCTTGCATTAGGAGGAACCCAGGGCCAACCGCACCAGCATATGGTCTCACAAGGGGTCTGAGGATCTCATCTCTGTACCTAATGGCAGTCAGGCTACCTCTGGCGAGCACATGGAGGGCTGTGCGGCCCCCCCAAAGAAATGCCACCCCACACCATGACTGACCCACCGGTCATGCTGGAGGATGTTGCAGGCAGCAGAACGTTCTCCACGGCGTCTTCAGACTCTGTCACGACTGTCACATTGTAACGGTTTTGACTTGAGGTTATTATTTATAGGGGTGCCAGGTAGGTTGTGCCTACCAGAGAAAACATTGGTTTCTCCTTTTAGTTTGGGTGGGAATGAGTCCCATCTGGTCCGTCAAGTCTACACCAATACAAAGGACTTATGTACAAGTCAGGATGGAAATAAACTTTTCATAAACCCTTAAAACATTGGAAAGAACTTCAAAAACAACTATATTCTTTTGCGTGGGTTGTATTAGCAACAACAATGATTACACACATATAATAATATCACAATGAGTTCTGGTTCCTCCAGAAATGTCCTGTACCTCGGGCCTAAAAAGAGTCCAGCCCGGTAAAGGAGTTCAGTGAACTCAAGTGACTTTTGTCACGCAATGTTTGTCCGTTCATTCCGTGTAGCGTAAACCCAGTATTAAACATACAATCAATATAACAATTATTTTACCACAGAACTTTAAAGCGTATCAACTCTTACTAAGTCCTCAACTACAACTAACTACATAAATCACAGTATACATCACATCAAAACAAATGAAATACCGTATACAAAAAGGTGGTAGTCAGTCGGTCAGTCAGACAATCCAATCCGCCAATAGATCTCCAGCGGAGAAAGGCCACGAAGAAGCAAAGAGTGGATCCGATCCTGGGTAAACTCTATTAGGCTACAAAACACACGTCTAACGGCAACAAAACAAACGGAATAGAGAAGCTACGGAACTGAGGGTTGAACACGTCCTCATTCACGTCTCCATCACAACCCCACTTTTGCGCAGCTGATGCTGGCTATTTAATTGGGAATTAAAGGGAAAGCGCCCTATTGGAAGGAGCTGCACTGAGACGGTTCAGAATAATTCAGGGCCGTCACACACCCCCTCCCCTGGAAAAAGCCGACCATTGCCCTGGAAGGCACATCTTGGTCGGGAAACCGAGAAAGGTCTCATCGCTTTCCTCTACAAAAATATTCATGACTTTTTGGAGCTCACGCTCCTCAGCTGAAGGATCACAGGCCTTAAGGTGTGAGACTTCTGAGTCTGGGAATCCAAGAAAAGTCTCCTCACTTTCCTCTTCAAAGATATCCAGGACCTTGCGGCGCTCAATCGCCTCCAATTCCTCAGCCGAGGGGTAACAGGCCTTAAGGCGTGAGACATGGACAACGCGCATATCTTCACCTGTGTCCTCTTTCACCACTCGGTAGTTCAAAGGGCCCATCTGCTCCACAATCCTATATGGTCCTTGCCATTTAGGAGCGAGCTTGGCAGAGAAGAATTGTTCAGCTTTCGAGTAAGGATGAGAGCGAAGCCACACCCGATCACGAAGCTGGAACTGCATGTCTCGTCTGTTCTTATCATAATTTCTCTTCTGCTTGAGTCGAGCCTGGATCGTGTTCTTTGAGACAAGAGCTCTCAAGTCGTGGAGATGGACTACCTGGTCATAGCAAGCAGCGTCTGGAGTAAGCTGCTGGGGCTGTAGCACCATATCCAAGGGTCCTCGGAGAGGACGACTTAGGTTCAGCTCTGCAGGTGTGACTCCAGTGGACTCTTGCACAGCAGAATTCAGGGCAAATCGAAACTCGTGAAGGTGCTTGTCCCAGTGTTTGTGCTGGGTCCCTACATAGGAAGCAATCATTGTCTTCAAGGTTCGATTTACTCTCTCAGTGAGATTGGTCTGTGGGTGATAGGCCGTGGTCAACTTCTGTCTCAGGTTCCATCTTTGGCAGGTCTCCTCAAAGAGATCAGAGACAAATTGGGAACCTCGATCAGACAGGATGTAATCAGGCACTCCCCAGCGAGTCAGGATCTCTTTCGTAAGGATGTTAGAGACGGTCCTTGCTGTGGCCTGACGCAGAGAAAATAGCTCCACCCACTTTGAATAATAATCAACAAAAACAAGCATGTACACATTCTGATTGGAGCTTCTAGGAAATGGACCCATCAAATCCACTCCTAACATTTCCCAAGGTCGGGTAACCACCGTTTGCTGCAACTTGCCAGCAGGCTTTCTACCTTCTGGTTTGTACATTTGACAAACCTGACAGTTTCGGATGTGCGACTTCACATCCATGCCCAGATTTGGCCAGTACAGTAACGCTTGCAACCGCTTGTAGGTTTTGAACCTGCCCAAATGACCAGCTAATGGGTCTTCATGGAAATGTTGAAGCAGTTGAAGGGGTAGAGTTTCAGGTATGTACATTTGGTAGAGTGTTCTGTGAGGTAGTTGTACAACACGGTAGACTTTGTCTTCAATGATGGTCAGCTTTGTGGTAGGATTGACCATCTTTTCTCCATCTTCCAGGATAGTCTGGTACAAAGCCTGTACTTCTGGATCATCCTGTTGGGCTTTCCATATGGCCTCATCAGAGATGGGAAAGTCCGTTTTGGGCGAGTCTCGACTGCTTGACAGGACAGTAGCACATGTAAGAGGAGGGCCACCGTTATCACAAGCAGGAGCTCTGGACAAGGCATCTGGAACAGTGTTGTATTTTCCTTTCCTGTATTCTACTGCAAAGGTGAACTCTTGCAACCGTAGAGCCCATCTTATGAGTCTGGTACTTGGTTTGTTGGTCTTGAACACCCACACAAGGGAGGAATGGTCAGTGACCACAATGAAGTGTCTTCCCTCCAGGTAGTACCTCCACTTTTCCAAAGCCCAGACAACTGCAAGGCACTCTTGCTCGGTTGTGGAGTAGTTCCGTTCTGCTCCATTCAATGTCCGACTGGCGAACGCTAGCACTTCTTCAGTGCCAAGTCCAGTCTGTTGGACTAGGACAGCACCAAGTCCAACATCACTTGCATCAGTGTAAACAACAAAAGGGCAATCAAAGTTGGGATGACCTAAAATGGGAGGTGTGACGAGGTGTCGTTTCAGGGTTTCAAAGGAGGTCTGGCACTCTGCCGTCCATTGGAATTTCACTCCTTTTCGCTTCAACGCGTTGAGGGGTTCTGCCACCTGGGAGAAGTTCGACACAAACCGATGGTACCATCCAGCCATACCAAGGAACCGTTGAAGGGCCTTGAGTGTGGTTGGCACAGGGAAGTCTTGTACAGCCTTCGTCTTTTCAGGATCCACATGAATGCCGTCAAAAGACACAATATGGCCAAGGAACTTCAGGGAGGTTTGGCAGAAGTTGCTCTTCTTCATATTCAAGGTCAGACCAGCTTCTCTTAGCTTGTCCAACACTGCTTGAAGATCTTGAAAGTGTCTTTCTCTGTTCTGAGAGTAGATAATTATATCGTCCAGGTAGACGAAACAGATCTTCCCTTTGAGCTCACCTAACGCAATCTCCATGAGTCTTTGGAAAGTGGCAGGGGCATTCTTTAATCCAAAGGGCATCACCTTAAAGGAAAACAAGCCCTCAGCACAGACAAAAGCAGTCTTGTCCTTGCTTTCCTGGTCCATCTCAACCTGCCAATAACCACTATTGAGGTCAAGGGTAGTGAACACAACAGCGCCAGACAATGACTCCAGGATCTCGTGGATGGTGGGAAGAGGATAGGCATCAGTCTGGGAAACATTGTTGGTCTTCCTATAGTCCACACAAAATCTAAGACCCCAGTCTTTTTGGGATGAGGACAACAGGAGCAGCCCAGGGAGAGGAGGAACGTTCTATTATATCTTGTGTTAACATATCATTAATGAGTCCCTTTTGGATGATTAGCTTCGCTGGGGACAAACGATATGGCTTTTGCTTGATCGGCATTTCCTGTGTAAGGAATATTTTGTGCTTCAGGAGCCCGGTGCGTCCTAGCTTTGAAGTACATACATCAGCATTATTCTGCAGCTGTTCCAACAGCCTTAACTCCTCTGGCTGTTCCAGCTGAGCTCTTCTCACAGCCTGTAAAAGGAGATCGTCAGAAGGATTATCAAGGGTTAGTGGTACCGGAGCAACGGCAGAGAAGAGTGCCACATTTGAACCCCAATCATGTAACTTCATAGCTTCTGATTGGAAGAAATGCTTCTTGCTCGGATTGTATGGAAACCAGTAGCAATTGTGTGCGATATCAATCTGGACACCACTGAAGTACATGAAATCAATTCCCAACACTACAGGAAAAGCAAGGTTCTTGGTTTGTAGGATAACAGAAGGAATCATATAGGAGCGGTTACACAGGCGGAACTCTACCTCACTCCATCCAAGTGGTCGTCTAGCCTCACCATCAGCCAGATAGAGTGGACCTTCTGCCCACGGCTTCAAGTTGTATTGTGGACCTTTAACCTCCTTCCACAGTTTCTCATTGAGCAGTGTGTAGGATGACCCGGTATCCAAGATGGCTCTTCCTGTCCATGGGCCTATGGACAGGGGTAACACCAGTTGGTGCGGTATTAACTGAAAGGAAGGGGATGTCGATGGGGGCGTAGGCAGTGACTCTTGGAGTTTCAGCTCTGGTTAAAGCACCCAGAGTAGGATGGTCATTCCTGCGAAGAGAGTTAGGTGTGTTGGCCTGTTGTGATTTGTGGTTTCTGGAAGGGTTTACTTGATACGGTCTTGGACATGTAGCTGAAGAATGTCCCTTTTGGCTACATCTCCAACAGAACATGAGAGGGGTCTCGGCTGGAGACTCTGGCTGTTGTTGATGGTCTGTCTTGGGTAACTGTTTGGGTGTCTGTTTCTTTCTCTGGTCATATTGCTGTTGGCATTCTCTGTCCTTCTCAAACTGCTGTCCCAAGCGAACCAGTCCATTGACAGTGGTGACTCGTTCTCGGAGTTGACTGGCTAGTAGTGGGTTGATGTTCTTCAAGATCAATTTAATGACCTCTTCCTCCTCAATGCCAGGTTTCCACCTTCTGCACAGGGAGTGGTAACCGTATGCAAAGTCACGGATACTCTCTTTCTCGCTTTGCACTCGATTCCTGACTCTGTCTGCCAGCTCATCTGTGTAGTCCTCAGACAGAAATGCAGAGGAAAACTTGGCCTCAAAGTCAGCCCAGGAGGTAGTGGTGAGACGTGCCACATCCCACCAGTCTCGAGCTGTCCCATGCAACACATTCCTCAATGTGGCAAGGAGTTCTTCGTCAGCCAGGGGATTGAGGGCAAGAAAGTCACAACATCTTTCTAGATACATTAGCGGATCAGGACTGTCATCTTTTTTCCCAAAGGTGGGAAATTGCAATTTAATGGGCATCGCCCCCACATGACGTCTACTCATATCACCATGAACAAACGAGCTAGGAGGGATTGAGGAAGTAGAGGGGGAGGGTGTTATCGGACAATGCAAATGAACACCAGGATGCATGGTAGATTGCATCCTGCAAGGGGTGGCTGCAGCATGGCCTTGTCTTGGCTGTTCAGAGGTGCCAGCTTGGCCCTCAGTGGTCTGAACAGAAGTGGACACCAGGGAAACTCTGTGTAAGGAGTTGTGCCTAATGGAGGCCATGTCCACAGACACGTCATCCAACATTTTAACACAATTAGAGAGTTCTGTCTGCAAGTGGCCTACAGTGTTAACCATGGGAGAAAAAACAGAATTAACGTCCTTGAGGACCTCAGTGTGGTGATGTTGCAGGCGCCATTGGAGAGTGGCAGTGAGTTGGTTTCGTTGGTAGTCAAACTGCCTGTCCATGGCACCAGTAATTTCCCGTCTTCCACTCTCACTGAGCTCTGTCAGCGTGTGGGTTAGAGTGCTCAGTGAGTTTCTGAATTCCATGGCACTCTGTTGTTGCTCTTCCCTCAGACATTTGAAATTATGGTGGATAAGAGTTTGGAGATGTTGTTGAGTCCGACGAATATCAAGGATGTCACCTTGAAGTTGTAGGACTACAACCTCTGGAGATAAACCAGACAATGGAGGAAGGTTGGGTGTCAGAGGGAGGGCTAGCTCAGTACTTCCACACAGATCCATGTCAATAAGTGAGTAACTGGTCAGACCTCCTGTGGCCTGTGGTCCAGACCGAGCATTCAGATTCCCAGGGCTCTGGCCCAAATCAACTCCATTATCTCCATTCACCTTAAGATTTGTATTGTCAGCTTGATGGTCAGAATGGCCCTGTGTATTCCCATTGACAGGTATGACATGGATGAGCACATTATCTTGGGGTGAATCCATTGTTTTAATTCCACACAAAAGATTTGCTTTGGTTAGTTCTCAATGTTGTGCTGTCCCATCTGGGGTGCCATTTTTTATGTAACGGTTTTGACTTGAGGTTATTATTTATAGGGGTGCCAGGTAGGTTGTGCCTACCAGAGAAAACATTGGTTTCTCCTTTTAGTTTGGGTGGGAATGAGTCCCATCTGGTCCGTCAAGTCTACACCAATACAAAGGACTTATGTAAAAGTCAGGATGGAAATAAACTTTTCATAAACCCTTAAAACATTGGAAAGAACTTCAAAAACAACTATATTCTTTTGCGTGGGTTGTATTAGCAACAACAATGATTACACACATATAATAATATCACAATGAGTTCTGGTTCCTCCAGAAATGTCCTGTACCTCGGGCCTAAAAAGAGTCCAGCCCGGTAAAGGAGTTCAGTGAACTCAAGTGACTTTTGTCACGCAATGTTTGTCCGTTCATTCCGTGTAGCGTAAACCCAGTATTAAACATACAATCAATATAACAATTATTTTACCACAGAACTTTAAAGCCTATCAACTCTTACTAAGTCCTCAACTACAACTAACTACATAAATCAAAGTATACATCGCATCAAAACAAATGAAATACCGTATACAAAAAGGTGGTAGTCAGTCGGTCAGTCAGACAATCCAATCCGCCAATAGATCTCCAGCGGAGAAAGGCCACGAAGAACGGAGCAAAGAGTGGATCCGATCCTGGGTAAACTCTCTTAGGCTACAAAACACACGTTTAACGGCAACAAAACAAACGGAATAGAGAAGCTTCGGCACTGAGGGTTGAACACATCCTCATTCACGTCTCCATCACAACCCCACTTTTGCGCAGCTGATGCTGGCTATTTAATTGGGAATTAAAGGGAAAGCGCCCTATTGGAAGGAGCTGCACTGAGACGGTTCAGAATAATTCAGGGCCGTCACAACATGTGCTCAGTGTGAACCTGCTTTCATCTGTGAAGAGCACAGGGCGCCAGTGGCGAATTTGCCAATCTTGGTGTTCTCTGGCAAATGCCAAACGTCCTGCACGGTGTTGGGCTGTAAGCACAACCCCCACCTGTGGACGTCGGGCCCTTATACCACCCTCATGGAGTCTGTTTCTGACCGTTTGAGCAGACATATGCACATTTGTGGCCTGCTGGAGGTCATTTTGCAGGGCTCTGGCAGTGCTCCTCCTGCTCCTTCTCGCACAAAGGCGGAGGTAGCGGTCCTGCTGCTGGGTTGTTGCCCTCCTACGGCCTCCTCCACGTCTCCTGATGGACTGGCCTGTCTCTTGGTAGCGCCTCCATGCTCTGGACACTACGCTGACAGACACAGCAAACCTTCCTGCCACAGCTCGCATTGATGTGCCATCCTGGATGAGCTGCACTAACTGAGCCACTTGTGTGGGTTGAAGACACCGTCTCATGCTACCACTAGAGTGAAAGCACCGCCAGCATTCAAAAGTGACCAAAACATCAGCCAGGAAGCATAGGAACTGAGAAGTAGTCTGTGGTCACCACCCGCAGAACCACTCCTTTATTGGGGGTGTCTTGCTAATTGCCTATAATTTCCACCTGTTGTCTATTCCATTTGCACAACAGCATGTGAAATTTATTGTCAATCAGTGTTGCTTCCTAAGTGGACAGTTTGATTTCACAAGTGTGATTGACTTGGAGTTACATTGTGTTGTTTAAGTGTTCCCTTTATTTTTTTGAGCAGTGTATGAACTTTTTCTAACAAAACATACATGTATTGTGTAACATGAAGTCCTATGAGTGTCATCTGATGAAGATCAAAGGTTAGTGATTAATTCGCTCTCCATTTCTGACTTTTGTGACTCCTCTCTTTGGCTGGAAAAATGGCTGTGTTTCTCTGTGACTTGGCTCTGACCTAACAATCATTTGTGGTGCTTTCGCCGTAAAGCCTATTTGAAATCGGACACTGTGGTGGGATTAACAAGAAGTGTAACTTTAAAGTGGTGTGAAATACTTGTATGTTTGAGGAATTTTAATTATGGGATTTGTTGTTTTGAATTTGGCCCCCTGCACTTTCACTGGCTGTTGTCATATCGATCCCGTTAGCGGGATCTCAGCCCTAAGAAGTTTTTAATGGGCCTCAGTCAGTTAATCTGTTAGGGTTTACCATCCTCACCTTGGTCGCTGGAGATGTCGTTGCCGCTGTGGGCGGCCTTCAGCCAGCTAGTCATTTCCTTTAACACTGCGATCTGACTGCGAATCACCAGGTCTGGCTTTGTGATGTCCACTTCCACATCTGGGTTGGACACCTGATTGGCCAATCCGTTGCCCATAACAACAGACTCGTACCTAGGGAAGAAGGGTGTGAGTGAATGGGGAGATCCTACA
This sequence comes from Oncorhynchus tshawytscha, assembly GCF_018296145.1. Taxonomy (NCBI): domain Eukaryota; kingdom Metazoa; phylum Chordata; class Actinopteri; order Salmoniformes; family Salmonidae; genus Oncorhynchus; species Oncorhynchus tshawytscha. The sequence continues at coordinate 73,272,701 of NC_056436.1, read as the reverse complement.
GGACACACTAATTCGTTCTGCAGCAACCTTACTTTATGCCTTTAGAGTGGCTCCATCCCTACATGCCCCAGTAAAAAGTAGTGCACTAAATAGGGAATAGCGTCCCATTTAGGACGCACACAATGTTATTGGTGTCTGTGTCAAGGGAGTGACCTGAGAAAACCTGCCAAACTAACCTGCTCTTTGCTGTTCCATTCCAACAGTCATCCCCAGACGTGATTCTCTCCCCAACACACACGGTCTCTGGCAGCGTGGACCAGAACTTCTTAGCATGCTTCAGCTTCTTCTTCACATCCGTCGTCTGGGTAGGAGGAAGCAGGCAAACAGAGATAATCACACATTTATACTAAGTCCATTTGAAAGACTTTGGACTTCTGCTTCTCACATAAAAACTTGTTTTGAGGTTGCTGGTTGGGCCCGATGTCTGACAAAGACTTACCAGTCTGTCCAGGCTGGTGCCAGCAGCTGTGGTGGGCCGTGCATCGGGGCTGTAGGGACGGAAGCGACCGGTGAATCCTGTCTCCTTGACTGAGCGACGGGACCGGAAGCCTTTACCTGGCTGAGGCTGACCACACCCCTGAAACACCTGGAGAGGTAGAGAGAAGAGTGAGCGGCATGTACAGAGACAGACGGGTGGGGCAACCAGACAGAAACAGGCGGATGGGCAAGCGGGCGGTCAACCGGATGGGCCGCCAGACAGAGAGACGGGAGGGCCGCCAGACAGAGAGACGGGAGGGCCGCCAGACAGAGACGGGAGGGCCGCCAGACAGAGAGACGGGAGGGCTGCCAGACAGAGAGACAGGGGAATGCAGAAAAAAACTGTCACAGACAGGAAGTGACTCACCTTCTGTGACACCTGCATGCTGTTTTCTTGCATGTTCATGATGGCCTCAGAGATCTTGACGTCAATGGGATCCATGACAGACTCGAAGTTGAAGGGCCCCTCCAACCTCTCAGCCAGACTCAACATGGCATCTGAGAATAAGACAACTCAGTCACAATGAAAACAACCACACCCTAAGTAAATACTTCTGGGAATTAAATAAGCACTATAATATGAGGCCTAGATTCTTTCGGCCATTTTCACTATGGGGCGATTTGGCCTGTTTCTACCAGCAGGGGGAAGCACACAGCAGTGTCAGTGTTTTGAGCCTAAGAGGACTTAAGGCCCAGTAAAGCTGCCACACAGAGAGGGGGTAGCTGGCACCAGAGGCACCCCAGTGGGGGACCGCGTGGCAGAAGACTAACACAGCATAGTGAGCTGTTCCTTGTTGGATATGGAAGCCCTTACCCAGGAAGTTGTTCCACTCTGTGTCGAGATCAGCCTGGTTGGCCAGACAGCCACGCATCACATTGAGACAGAAGTTCTGACAAGGCTTGAGGGCAATCTGGCCAGAACAGTAGGGACAGTACATCATCTTCATGGCTGCCCGCACACAGCTAGGGGACGCATTGACCTGAGGGAGGAGGAAAGAGGGAGTAAGGAGTTTGTACTCCTATGCATTGGTCACTAAGTTAAATGAGGTGAATGAACTGATCCTTATCTTAAACCAACAGGCAGGACACGAAGACTATATACACAACTTATCAAATTATCACTCAAATCCCACAATGTGATTCATAGTGAAAGTCCAATGTGCAGTATCTTATCATTAATGAGTCACTTCCAAAACTGCCATAAACCTCTCATGTCCTCTCTTCACACACACCTGTCAACAAAACAGTACCATTATGAAATCTTCAACTCCCATTCAGACAGTGTCCCAAATGCCATCTGCTTTCCACAGAGGTTAGAAAACACAGGAGGGTGAGGTAGAAATGTTCACCTGAACTCCCCACACCTGGTCAAACATTACAGGTTGTTATTCTGGGAACCAGATATGGGAATATTTGTCTATTTAGGTGTTTGAACCAGCTGTTCAGTGCATGAGAACACTGGACCAAGGCTACAGATAACCACAGCCAGACCAGACCAAATCTCTCTACACAGGAGGCTTTAAGGGCACTTCATGCAACTTCTCAACATCCTCCCTGGTTCCTTCGTGACACAACCAACATATCCCATCACAGAGATGCTATAATGCAACTAATACACAGGGCCTTCAGAGAGTCTTCATACATATTACACATTCTGTCGATTTACAGCCTAAAAAGCCAAAAATGGATAACAGATTTTTCCTCTCACCCATCTACAACCTATATACCATAATGACAAAGTGAAACATTTTAGACAATTTAGACAATTTATTGAAAATGAAATTCTGAAATCTATGTATCACACCCAATTGATTACTTTGTAGAAGCACCTTTGGCAGGGATTACACCTGTGAGTCTTTCTAGGTAAGACTAAGAGCTTTGCACACATGGATTATACAATTTTTGTACATTTGTAAATTACCATTTCAAATTCTTCAAGCTCTGTCAAGTTGGTTGTTGGTCTTTGCTAGAAAACCATTTTCAATTCTTGCCATAGATTTAGAAGCCAATATGTCAAAACTAACTAGCCACTCAGGAACATTCCATGTCATCTTGGTAAGCAACTCCTGTGTATATATGGCCTTGTATTTTAGGTTATTGTCCTGCTGAAAGGTGAATTCATCTCCAGTGTCTGTTGGAAAGCAGACAACCAAGTTTCCCGATAGGATTTTTCCTGTGCTTTGCGCCATTCGGTTTCTTTTTATCCTAAAAAAAACTCCCTAGTACTTGCCGATGACAAGCATACCCATAACATGATGTAGCCACCACTATGCTTGAAAATATGAAGCATGGTACTGAGTGATATATTGGATTTTCCCCATCCCTCTTACCATGGAAACCTTGTTGACCACCTCGGGCATGAGCGCCAGGCCGCGGGTAAAGGTGCGCGCCGCCACGAAGGCCCGTGTCAGCTGGAGGCGGAGCTTGCGCGGCACGTCGCCAAACGGTTTTAGCTGCTCGGTGTGGCGGCTGACGCACTCCATGTAGGCGTCGCTGAACTCGTACTGGACGTTGACCAATCGGAACATCCTCTCCAGGAGGTCTTCCCAGAAGTCAGACAGCATGGAGTCCAGGTTGACCATGCCGCTGCCTGACACGTAGTAGCGCTTCAGCTCCTGGAAGAAGTGCTTGAAGAGCTCGGCGTTCTGCACATACATCTTGCCGTATGTGCGCACGAACATGTCGTTGAGCGAGCGCTCCGCGTTGTCCAGTAACTCGCGGAAGAACTCTGCAGACAGGAAAGAGAGGATGTAAGTATGACAATAGCGCATACCTAAGACTTTGAATATCAACATCACACAGTTTTGTAATGATAGGCTATATTTGTGAACCTAATGGAATATTAATGAACCTAATGGAATATTAACAGAGGTTATTATGAGGTGATATGACATTGAAGAAATGTCATTTGTGACATTCTCAGCGTGATCGATAATGGCTTTGTAAATCATCCAGAACATGTGCCCGGGAAGGGGGTGCAGATTTTAATCAACCCTCATCTTAATACCATATTTACTCTGCCAGAGGTTGAAACTATGTATTCTATATCTGTGCATCTAAAAACAAACATACAGTTGAAGTAGGAAGTTTACATACACCTTAGCCAAATTTAAACTCAGTTTCTCACAATTACTGACATTTAATCCCAGTAAAAATTCCCTATCTTAGGTCAGTTAAAGTGGTGATCCTAAGAATGTGAAATGCCAGAATAATAGTAGCGAGAATGTTTCATTTCAGCTTTTATTTCTTTCATCACATTCCCAGTGGGTCAGATGTTTACATACACTCAGTATTTGGTAGCATTGCCTTTAAAAATGGTTTAACTTGTGTCAAACGTTTCGGGTAGCATTCCACAAGCTTCCCACAATAATTTGGGTGAATTTTGGCCCATTCCTCCTGACAGAGCTGGTGTAACTGAGTCAGGTTTGTAGGCATCCTTGCCCACACACGCTTTTTCAGTTCTGCCGACAAATGTTCTATAGGATCGAGGTCAGGGCTTTGTGATGGCCACTTCAATACCTTGACTTTGTTGTCCTTAAGCCATTTTTCCACAACATTGGACGTATGCTTGGGGTCATTGTCCATTTGGAAGACCCATTTACAACCAAGCTTTAACTTCCTGACTGATGCCTTGAGATGTTGCTTCAATATATCCACATAATTTTCCTCCACATGATGCCATCTATTTTGTGAGGTGCACCAGTCCCTCCTGCAGCAAAGCACACCGACAACATGATGTTGCAACCCCCGTGCTTCACGGTTGGGATGGTGTTCTTCGGCTTGCAAGCCTCCCCCTTTCTCGTCCAAACATAATGGTCATTGTGGCCAAACATTTCTATTTTTGTTTCATCAGATCAGAAGACATTTCTCCAAAAAGTACAATCTTTGTCCCCATGTGCAGTTACAAACCGTAATCTTGCTTTTTTATGGCGGTTTTGGAGCAGTGGCTTCTTCCTTGCTGAGCTGCCTTTCAGGTTATGTCGATATAGGACTGGTTTTACTGTGGATATAGATACTTTTGTACCTTTTTCCTCCAGCATCTTCACAAGGTCCTTTGCTGTTGTTCTGGGATTGATTTGCACTTTTCGCACCAAAGTACATTAATCTCTAGGAGACAGAAAGAGTCTCCTTCCTGAGTGGTATGATGGCTGCGTGGTCCCATGGTGTTTATACTTGATTACTATTGTTTGTACAGATCAATGTGGTACCTTCAGGCGTTTGGAAATTGCTCCCCAGGATGGACCCGACTTGTGGAGGTCTACAATTTTTTTTCTGAGGTCTTGGCTGATTTCTTTTGATTTTCCCATGATGTCAAGTACTGAGTTTGAAGGTATGCCTTGAAATACATCCACAGGTACACCTCCAAATGACTCAAATGATGTCAATTAGCCTACCAGAAGCTTCTGAAGCCATGACATCATTTTCTGGAATTTTCCAAGCTGTTTAAAGGGACAGTTAACTTAGTGTATGTAAACTTCTGACCCACTGGAATTGTGATAATGCATTGTATGTTAAATAATCTGTCTGTAAACAATTGTTGGAAAAATTACTTCGATGCCCTAACCAACTTGACAAAACTCTAGTTTGTTAACAAGGAATTTGTGGAGTGGTTGAAAAACGAGTTAATGACTCCAACCTAAGTAAGTAAACTCCCGACTTCAACTGTAAATCCTAGTTCTCTGCATTACATTTTTTTTTTTTTTTTACAATATTGCCTTTCGTGAACTAACACTCAACCATTTGTAAAAAAAATCCTGCTAGCACTGACTTTGCTGATAGCATATTTTTCCTCAAATTAGCTATGACTGAGATGTGGTTGTCGCACCTAGCTGTCTTAAGATGAATGCACAAACTAAGTCCCTCTGGATAAGAGTGTCTGCTAAACTACAAATGTAAATAGACTGAATATTTTAGAGCTAGATCAAAATAAAGAATGTAATTTCCTACAATTCTATGCATTTTACCATGGCTAACGCTGTGTTCCTCTGCTCAAACATTTTAACAAAATCAAGCGGGCATTTGCCTTGAATGGCCGCTAACCCCAGTCCTATTGTACATTTCCACAACCACATTGAACGTCTCTTCAATGATGTTTTTGGCAGTGTGTCTGTGACCGTCATTAGAATGGTACTCCAGAGAGGCAGATTTAGGTCTGCACAGCACTCCCAGAATGCACAGCTCCGGGCTAAAAAAGGTTATATAGTACGCTTTTGACCAAGGCCCATAGTGCACTATATAGGGAATAGGGTTCCATTTGGGACCAGTCCTCCTGTAGCTGCCAATAGGGTTGAAAATCAGAGGGGTTATGATCAAAACAGATGGATGTTTATTTCATTTGACATTGTCCTGTCAGTACTGGTTTCCCTTCACAGCACAGTGTCCCAACAGCAGGAATAGCACAGTGTCCCAACAGCAGGAATAGCACAGTGTCCCAACAGCAGGAATAGCACAGTGTCCCAACAGCAGGAATAGCGCAAAATCCCTCAGCAGAAAAAAAAAAAACACTATGGGAATGGTTGTATGGGAAGAGAAACGGTTGGAAAGGGAGGAAGAGAAAGAAAAGAGTGAGGGGGATGAGAGGTGGAGTTAGTTTCTTAGTCGGAGAGAGAGAGCGAGAGAGTGAGAAAGAGCAAGGCTGAATATGGGAGAGGTGGTTGCCTGGTTCCTGTAAATCCACTGCCATTCAACAGAAACGTCTCTCCACATCAAGCTGCTTCAGACTGACCACCAATGGCATTTTTCTGTTGTCACATTCCATTCGTTTTCCTTTCTCCCTGCTCCTCTTGGTCTGTCCTTCAGAGGAATTTTCAATAGGATTACTGCTCCCCCTTCATCCCTTTCCATATAGGGACCTGTCCCTCCTCTCTCGCTCTCTCCCTCCAATGCTTTCAGTTGGTCAGTTCCTTCAGAAGGCTCTCTTCAGTAGAGACGGGGAACAATGACCTACTTCATCCTAAGGAATGTCCATCACCCCCCCCAAATAATCCAGCACCCCTCTCCCACAACCCCCCGCCACTTTCTTAATCTGAACAAAATGAGAATTCCAGACTCACTGCAAAATGCTTCACCTCTCTCTCATGCGCAGCACCATACACCCCCTTCACCTCTCTCATGCGCAGCACCATACACACCCCCTTCACCCCCCCTTCACCTCTCTGTCTCATCTCTTTCTCCTTGTACACACAGCTTCGGTTCCGCTGTAGTTTCTGTGTGCCCTCTGCCCGGCTTTGAAATGTAAAGTTCCCATGCTCTCTCCGAGGGAGTCACCAAACGCTCCTGAATTCGGGCACCAGGACACACACACACACACACACACTGCAAGTGCGGCGCTGTCACTTCCACTTCAGACTGACAATCTAAAAAGAAAAATGAAGTGGGGGAGGGGTGGGGGTGGCTTGGGGAGGGTTAAGTTGAGGGCTTTTTTAACTCCAAATCCCCACTGTGTCACCAAGGATACCGGAAACACTGCAGTACTTCCATTCACGTCCCCCACACACAAAGACAGGGGAGAGGGCACCAAACTCCACGCTCCATTGACAGAGATTAAAACAAAAGGTCCTTCTACCCCCCACCACCCCCCACTCCGGAATGTCAGTTGCCACAAGTTTAAAGTCAGTGAAAGGAGACATGGAGGGGAGGAGGGAGGACAGGCCCCATCATCCTGCCTATGCAGACATACTAATGAACCACCACTTCCCACCCAAAAGATCTGTGCTGGCAACGATGTACAGGGGGTCAGTAACAAGGTAGCACAAAACACACTTCTAGTTGTAACTTCTGGTTGTTTTTAAATGTTGTTTAAAGTTGAGCGGGTTTCTCTGGCTGAAGCTATGGCATCTAATATGAAACCAGCATTACAGTGGCATCTTGATTCATCATTAAAAACGGTTTATGACGTACAGCCGTCGGCCAACAGCTAGGCCGTGGAGCAGCACACACTCCCTTAAGGGTTTTCCTGAAGAAAAATGTGCTTACCACTCAACCATTGGTTAAGGGAAATGTAGGTGAAAGGTTAGAGGAAAAGGATCATGGTGTGTAGGGAAACACTAAGGACATGAGGCAGTATAGCCGCTTAACCTGTGTGTGTTCTTGTGAGGAGTCTGAATGTAGATCCTGACAGCAAGAATCTTGTTAGAGAAAAAGAGAGCCTGGAAGAATCTCTTCTCCCGCCCCCGAAGTATGAAGCACTGATGTTGGGCCCAATCCATTACCCCAAGAGAGGAGCCGACCGACCTCCCTAGCACTCCTCCCTCCCCTTTCCTCCCATAAGGAGAATTGGACCTCCCTCCTCCTCCCTCTATCCTCACAGTAATTGCTCCCTTTTCTTGTGGGGTTCCACCCCTCCTGCTGTTAGGACTGCAGTGGTGGAGATGTATGGGTCTTGATGCGTGTGTGTCCTGGGGCAGAAGGGCTTAATCCCAGACATAGCTAGCTCCCCCAGACAGACAGGGACAAACACAAACCCCAGGTCAGAGGGAGATAAGAGAGCATAAACTATTTCTGGCCCGTACTTAATTGGCCATGACTCCTAACTCCAGGCACATGATGAGGACTCTGCTCTACCACTTCCTGTGTGTCTGTGTGTCTCCAGCTCCAGATTAACCATTAGCCACCATCATCATTACCATCTCCAGCCGCAGGCACGTTTCCTGTGGCAGACACGTCCGTAGGAAACGGTTGCTTCTGGACGTCTCAATGTGAGAATTGGGGTGTAATCACTAATCCAAACACTTGCAAAACGGAACAACTAAATTCAGGTACTGTAAAACTTCAATAAAAACGCTGAGTCTCAGCGCCTGTCCCTTATAATAGCCGGGCAATGGCACACAATTCAGAAAATAAACGTCTGTTTCAAATAAACAATGGGTGGAAATGAATTGTTTACGAGGTTAAAATGAATTACCAGAGACGTAACCAAGTCAAAGTCCTAAGCAAGTTTTAATCTTCGAGTCAAGTCAAGTAATAATGGGCAAGTGTCAAGTAAAGTCCCAAGTTCCACAGCTCAGGGTGAATCAAGCCACAAATCCCTTATTTAGGGTTTCAAGTACTCATGTCAGTTAAGTGTCTAATGCCAATTTTATTGCAACTGAAATGCATCAGTGATTTTGGACCCACATGTTTTACAAATGGCATACCTTTCCCCAACTACCAGTCTTTGAAACCGAATGCTAGGATTTTTGGGACCGATTATGCCCTGATGCAGAGCTGGCACCACAGGTCCCAGAGTGGTTGGCAAATTGTTTTCCATGGGGCCCGGAGCATTTACTAATCTGGTAACATACCCAGGTATACATCAGGACCCTATAGGATCTGACAGTGAATCATTAGTAGTTGTAAAAAAGGTATGTATATTAGCATAGGACCAGATTTACATTTGAGTCATTTAGCAGATGCTCTTATCCAGAGCTACTTGCAGGAGTAATTAGGATTAAGTGCATTGCTCAAGGGAACACCAATAGATGGTTCGAATCCCTGAGTCGACATGGTGAACAATTGACCTTTCGGTTACTGGCCCAACGCTCTTAACCACTAGGCTACCCGCCGGCTAGGTACACAGATGTTTTCTAAACTGGCCCTAGGGAGGTTTGAAAACCCTGTCAAACTGCAGCAACCTTGTACTTTTTAATAGGAATGAATTAAAAACTAGATTTTACACAAACAACCACTGCAATTGGACAATAGAACTCACAGGGCTGAGATTACAATGCAAACCTGCATAAAGCATAGGCCAATGCAACTGCAATTAAAATTCATGTATATTTATGTTATCAGTATTATGTAGGTGAGAGATGGGTGACTGTACATCTGACTGATCACCTCATTCAGGGCAACTCAATACAGCAAATGCAATGTGGATTCAGAACTAACCATTCTACCAAAACAGCCAATTGCTATTTTCTAGAACAAATTAAATCTAAACTAGACATATTGGTGAAGTCAGTGCAGTCTTTTTGGATCTTAAAAATAACTTTGATACTGTGAATCATGAAATTCTCCTATCCAAACTATCCTCCCTTAATGTGTCCACTGAAGTCATTAGTTGGATGTATTCCTATCTGGCAAACAGAAGCAAAATGGTTCAGTAGGACTCTCATTACTGTGACATTGGCGTCCCACAAGGGTCAATATTACACACCCTTCTGTTTAACATCTACAGTTGAAGTCAGAAGTTTACATAAAACTTAACATTATACATTTGTACTGTTTTTCTCAATTCCTGACATTTAATACGAGTACAAATTCCCTGTCTTAGGTCAGTTAGGATCACCACTATTGTAAGAATGTGAAATGTCAGAATAATAGTAGAGTTATTTATTTCAGCTTTTAGCTCTTTCATCACATTCCCAGTGCGTCAGAAGTTTACATACACTCAATTAGTATTTGGTAGCATTGCTTTTACATTGTTTAACCTGGGTCAAATGTTTCAGGTATCCTTCCACAAGCTTCCCACAATAAATTGGGTGAATTTTGAATTCCTCCTGACAGAGCTTGTGTAACTGAGTCAGGTTTGTAGGCCTCCTTGCTCGCACACGCTTATTCAGTTCTGCCGACAAATGTTCTATAGGATTGAGGTCAGGGCTTTGTGATGGCCACTCCAGTACCTGGACTTTGTTGTCCTTAAGCCATTTTGCCATAACATAGAAAGTATTCTTGGGGTCACTGTCCATTTTGAAGACCCATTTACAAGCAAGCTTTAACTTCCTGACTGATGTCTTGAGATGTTGCTTCAATATATCCACAATTTCCCTTCCTCATGATGCTATCTATTTTGTGAAGTGCACCAGTCCCATCTGCAGCAAAGCACCGCCAAAACGTGCTGCTGCAACCCCCGTGCTTCACGGTTGGGATGGTGTTCTTCGGCTTGCAAGAATCCCCCTTTCTCCTCCAAACATAATGGTCATTATGGCCAAACAGTGTTTTTGTTTCATCAGACCAGAGGACGTTTCTACAAAAAGTACCATCTTTGTCCCCATGTGCAGTTGCAAACCATAGTCTTGCTTTGTCATGGCGGTTTTGGAGCAGTGGCTTCTTCCTTGCTGAGCAGCCTTTCAGGTTATGTCGATTTTGGACTCGTTTTACTGTGGGTATAGATACTTTTGTACCCGTTTCCTCCAGCATCTTCACAAGTTTTTTTGCTGTTGTTCTGGGATTGATTTGCACTTTTCGCACCAAAGTATGTTCAACTCAGGGAGACAGAACTTGTCTCCTTCCTGAGCGGTATGACATCTGCATGGTCCCATGGTGTTTATACTTGTGTACTATTGTTTGTACAGATGAATGTGGTAACTTCAGGAATTTGGAAATTGCTCTCAAGGATGAACCAGACTTCTGGAGGTGTCCAATTTTATTTCTGAGGTCTTGGCTGATTTATTTTGATTTTCCCAGTCAACTTAGCCTCTTGAACCTCTAGGGGCAGTATGTCATTATTGGATAAAAAAACGTGCAAGTTTTAAGCGCAATATTTTGTCATGAAAAGATGCTCGACTATGCATATAATTGGCAGCTTTGGAAAGAAAACACTCTAAGGTTTCCAGAACTGCAAAGATATCTGTGGGTGCCACAGATCTCATGTTACAGGCGAAACCAAGATGATACTTTAACCAGGAAATGGGCAGAATTTTCAAAGCTCTGTTTTCTGTCGTCTCCTTATATGGCTGTGAATGCGCCGAGAATGAGCCTGCCCTTCCTATCGTTTCTCCAAGGTGTCTGCAGCATTGTGATGTATTTGTAGGCATATCATTGGAAGATTGGCCATAAGAGACTACATTTACCAGGTGTCCGCCTGGTGTCCTTTGTGTAAATCAGCGCGTAATCTTCAGTTGTGGGCATTTTCTTCTGGGATTCAGAGGGAAAGCACACTTCGACGAACGATGTATCATCGAAGAGATATGTGAAAAACACCTTGAGGATTGGTTCTAAACAACGTTTGCCATGTTTCAGTCGATATTATGGAGTTAATTTGGAAAAAAGTTCGACGTTTAGATGACTGAATTTTCGGGTTTTTTTGGTAGCCAAACGTGACGCACCAAACGGAGCGTTCTCTCCTAAACAAATATTATTTTTGGAAAAACTGAACATTTGCTATCTAACAGAGTCTCCTCATTGAAAACATCTGAAGTTCTTCAAAGGTAATGATTTTATTTGAATGATTTTCTGGTTTTTGTAAAAATGTTGCCTGCTAATGCTAACGCTAAATGCTACGCTAGCTGCGCTAGCTGTTACACAAATGCTTATTTTGCAATGGTTGAGAAGCATATTTTGAAAATCTGAGATGACAGTGTTGTTAACAAAAGGCTAAGCTTGAGAGCTAGCATATTCATTTCATTTCATTTGCGATTTTCATGAATAGTTAACGTTGCGTTATGGTAATGAGGTTGAGGCTGTATTCATGATCCCGGATCCGGGATGGCTCGACGCAACAGGTTAGTGTATGTAAACTTCTGACCCACTGGAATTGTGATACAGTGAATGAAGTGAAATAATCTGTCTGTAAACAATTGTTGAAAAATGACTTGTGTCATGCACCAAGTAGATGTCCTAACCGACTTAAACAATAGTTTTGGCAACAAGAAATTTATGGAGTGGAAGAAAAATGAGTTTTAAATGACTCCAACCTGTATGTAAACTTCCGACTTCAACTGTATATAAAATGATCTCCCACTTGCTTGCACACAAGTTAACATGCAGACAATACAGTTCTGTATGCACACAAAAAAAGAGACTAGTTGTTAAGTTTACTGAAGCTATGGTACATGTTTCTAAAATGGACGACTAATTCTTGCCTGCATTTAAATTTTAAATGGACAAGACTACGTACTTCTCTAATAAATCCATTGATTCTTCTCAACGAGCTGTTCTTGTTAATGGGGAGAATCTAAAAGTGTCTAACTTCAGATATCGTAGAATCATTTTAGACTCCAACTTGACATTTAAGAAATATGTTAACTTCTTGGATATAGGGGGTGCTCTTAATTTATGGATAAAAAAACGTGCCCGTTTTAAGCGCAATATTTTGTCATGAAAAGATGCTCGACTATGCATATAATTGGCAGCTTTGGAAAGAAAACACTAAGGTTTCCAAAACTGCAAAGATATTATCTGTGAGTGCCACAGAACTCATGCTACAGGCGAAACCAAGATGAAACTTCAACCAGGAAATGGGCAGAATTTTTGAAGCTCTGTTTCCCATTGTCTCCTTATATGGCTGTGAATGCGCCGGGAATGAGCCTGCCCTTTCTATCGTATCTCCAAGGTGTCTGCAGCATTGTGACGTATTTGTAGGCATGTCATTGGAAGATTGGCCATAAGAGACTACATTTACCAGGGGTAAATTGGTGCGTAATCTACAAGCTGCACGCAGTCATCCAGTGATTGAGAGGAGGCTTTCAACGAACGATATATCATGAAGAGATATGTGAAAAACACCTTGAGGATTGATTCTAAACAACGTTTACCATGTTTCAGTCGATATTATGGAGCTAATTTGGAAAAAAGTTAGGCATTTTGAAGACTGAATTTGTTTTTTTTTTGGTAGCCAAACGTGACGCACCAAACGGAGCAATTTCTCCTAAACAAATAATCTTTAAGGAAAAACTGAGCATTTGCTATCTAACTGAGAGTCTCCTCATTGAAAACATCTGAAGTTCTTCAAAAGGTAAATGATTTTATTTGAATGATTTTCTGGTTTTTGTGAAAATGTTGCCTGCTGATGCTAACGCTAAATGCTACGCTAAATGCTACGCTAGCTGTTACACAAATGCTTATTTTGCTATGGTTGAGAAGCATATTTTGAAAATCTGAGATGACAGTGTTGTTAACAAAAGGCTAAGCTTGAGAGCTAGCATATTAATTTCATTTCATTTGCGATTTTCATGAATAGTTAACGTTGCGTTATGGTAATGAGCTTGAGGCTGTATTCACGATCCCGGATGGCTCGATGCAAGAAGTTAAGGTGGTGGGGGTAACACCATCAAGTTCAGATTATCCAATTTAAGGTTTATAAAGACCTTTCCTTCCTCTGGAGGCCACCAAACTATATAGTCATGCTATGATCTCACATTTGCAATATTGCCCCACATGCTGGTCACAAGCTGGAGCTACTAATCTGAAACTATTTGAATCGCTCTACGAATTTACGATTTTTGATAACAAACCAAACAGTTACCACCATTGTCATATCATTTACAAACACAATTTACTTAGTCTGGATAGCTTAAAATCAGTATGTAGATGCAAGCCTGGTCTTTAAGATCCTGCATGTCTCGCCCCTCCCCCCAATGCCGGCATATCATGCTCAAGGAAACCATCTCCAGGATAACAAGGGCAGTAACTAGATGGGATTGCGTTGTCTCTTTCCAACACAGTACACTATACTGGAATGCATTGCCCATGGACTTGAGAAGCTGCACCGATTATTGTAATTTTATATTGACAACACGGCTCAAATCTATCCAAACCTGTACACGAGTTGTTTTAGTGAGTATTTGTATAGTAGCTGTGTAAAGGCCCTTAGCTGCCCAGGGACTACTGGTGCAAATGAGCTTTTGGCTAACCTCGGCACATTTACATCGATGTTACATTATTGATGTTGATTAATGTGCCTTATCGATAAATAGTTTTAAAAAATAAACGTTTCATTTCAGTTAATCATTTTCGATTGAAAAAGGTCAAGGTAGCCTAGCCAGCCCAAGTTTGAATATAGCCTAAACCAAATTTCATTAAATTCATATTTGACGTCTAACACTAATGGGCTATAAATATTCTACATAATGTTACCACTTTGTTTGCCCGACAGAGTGCAAGAGGGGACAGTGCATTGGCTGTAGCCTACGCAGCTGCAGACTGTGGTTATAGGTACCTAGTTGATCAAACTGAGAAATCCTCTTTTCTTCCCATACAGTTCAGGTGTAGGCTGCTGCAACATTTCTGTGAAGAGTTCTTGCTTGCGTCTGTCAGGAGTGATGTGTTATGTTTACTAAATAAATACCGGAAGATAGTGGTGTGGCGCACGCTTTGCTAGATTACGTGCTTTGTGCCTGGCCAGCGCAACCTATGATTTCCATGAATCTAATTGAACAAGACACAGAACAGAACGCACAGAACCTGCAGCACTCCGATATCAAGTACAGATAGGCTTACATAGTGTGTGAGATGACAAATCAAGTCTCTCCAGTCATACAACTCAAGTCACGAGTCATAGATGGTCAAGTCAAAATCGAGTAGTGCTTCAGTTCAAGTCACGTGACTCGAATTACCATGAATGTTTGATTACATTAAATAATTCAGAAATGACTTAAATTGCAATCTCCATTTTAAATCACAAGCAAAAAAAGAGTCAATAACTTCAGGAGTACAGATCCCATAAATCATCTGGTCATCCTCTAGCGGTGAAGGTAAGAACTGCCGGAACAGTCAAAGAATTAATGTCAAGTAAAAGTTCTCATTTTTTTATTTTTTTGTGACGGACAAAAGAAATGACAGTGAAGGAAATAAATGGATTAAAATGCTGGAAACAAACAACAAACCATGCAAATGAGCAAAAGCTGTGTGCATTAAGGTGGACACCCCACCCAGGGAGAGAGCGCCGCCTGAGCTGGACACCCCACCCAGGGAGAGAGCGCCGCCTGAGCTGGACACCCCACCCAGGGAGAAAGAGCCGCCTGAGCTGGACACCCTGGACTAATGGTTCAGACGGAGAAGAGCACAGCAGGGCTTTGTAAAGGTATCCCACAACTAACAGCTCAGAGACAGGCCACACAGACACAGAACATACGCGTGAGACCGAGAGAGAGGGCGGGCTAAAGCAGCCACCACATTCCGACATGTCACATTCTTGTTCACATCTGGCTGCAATACACATACTCCCTGTTAGACTATCCTGCACACACTCATTTACAGCACCAACCTGGGGAAGAAGGAATCAATTGGAAGCTGATTAGGTGGCCATGATGGTATGAGGGCCAAATTGGGAATTTAGCCAGGACACCGGGGTTAACACTAGAGGTCGACCGATTATGATTTTTCAACGCAGATACCGATTATTGGAGGGCCCAAAAAAAGCCAGTACCGATTAAATCGGACGAGATAGATACATACATACATACATACATACATACATACATACATACATACATGTAATAATGACAATTACAACAATACTGAATGAACAATGAACACTTAACTTAATAATTACATAATTACATACAAAATTAAAATCCATTTAGTCTCAAATAAATAATGAAACATGTTAAATTTGGTTGGAGAAGAAAGTAAAAGAGCAATATCTGCCATGTAAAAAAGCTAACGTTTAAGTTCCCTGCTCAGAACATGAGAACATATGAAAGCTGGTGCTTCATTCTAATATGAGACTTCAATATTCCCAGTTAAGTTTGAGGTTGTCGTTATTATAGGACTCTATTTATCATTTGTATTTCATAGACCTTTGACAATTGGATGTTCTTATAGGCAATATAGTATTGCCAGCCTAATCTCGGGAGTTGATATGCTTGAAGTCATAAACAGCGCTGCGCTTCAAGTATTGCGAAAAGCTGCTGGCAAACGGAGGAAAGTGAGGTTTGAATGAATGCTTACGAGCCTGCTGCTGCCTACCATCGCTCAGTCAGACTGCTCTATCAAATCATAGACTTAGTTATAATATAATAAACACAGAAATACGAGCCGTAGGTCATTAATATGGTCACATCCGGAAACTATCCTTTCGAAAAATAAACGTTTATTCTTTCAGTGAAATACAGAACCCCTACGTATTTTATCAAAAGGGCGGCAACCCTAAGTCTAAATATTGCTGTTACAATGAACAAACTTCAATGTTATGTCATAAATATGTAAAATTGTGGCAAATGAATTACGGTCTTTGTTATGAAGAAATGGTCTTCACACAGTTTGCAATGAGCCAGGCGGCCCAAACTGCTGCATATACCCCAACTCTGCTTACACTGAACGCAAGAGAAGTGACAGTTTCAGGGACCGCATTGATTATATCTAGTTAAACTAGTAATATCATCAACCATGTGTAGTTAACTAGTGATTATGTTAAGATTGATTGTTTTTTATAAAAAGGTCAGTTTAATACTACCTAGCAACTTACCATGGCTCCTTGCTGCCTGCAATCACATAACAGGTGGTCAGCCTGCCACGCAGTCTCCTCGTGGATTGCAATATAGTCGGCCATAATCGGCATCCAAAAATGGCAATTACCGATTATGAAAACTTGAAATCGGCCCCAATTAAAATCGGCCATTCCGATTAAATCGGTCGACCTCTAGTTAACACCCCAACCTTACGATAAGTGCATTGGAATCTTTAGTGGACAGAGAGTCGGGACACCCGTTTTAACATCCAATCTGAAAGACGGAACCCTGCGCAGGGCAATGTCCCATTCACTGCACTGGGATCTACTTAGACCAGAGGGCAGAGTCCCCCTACTGGACCACCAACACCACATCCAGGGACCAACCCTACTTAGCTTCAGAGGCAAGCCACCAGTGGGATGCAGGGCGGTATGCTGCCTGCTTTTATGTACAATATATACACTTGAAAGATTAATTTATATCCCAACACTCCATCTCACACTGGAGCCTAAAATAAATCAGGTAAATTCTATCCTTTTCAGAACACTGCCAAAATGGACCTCTCCCTCTTTCCAGCTGTGCAGCATAACTAATTCATTTGAGGGTTGGGTACTGTGGGTTCATGAAAGTGTGTGTCTGGAGAATATCCAACCAGGCATCCTCTAGCCTGCACCTACAGACCCTCCTCAACCAGCAGAGGAAATAGCCAGAGTGGTGACGGGGTTCGATGGAGGACAGGAGGTCTCAGGGGCCAAACTGTCCCGCTGCCCTCTGTCAGTGACACAGCATTGTCACAGCATTGTCACATGTTCCCATGCACTGCCTCACAGTAGGGCAATCACGGTCAACATGATCCAGATATTTTTACACACACACCACAGAGAGAACAGGAAGTGTGTCAAGTGAAAGAAGGCTGGCTCTGGGTGTGTGGTCCGTCAGAGCATGCCTGCCTCTCTCTCCCCCCAGACAGTAGGGCGAGAGGGGATTGGCCAGAGGTTGCAATGTCTGATACTTTGAGAGACAGGTGGACCAGCCAACAGAGACGGGGTGTCTTTGCTGCAGGCTGCCAATGCACAGGCAGATTTGAGTGTCAGTCAAAGCCAACACTGCACACGCGCTGCTGCTCTGGGGACTGGGAAAGGACGCCGTGCTGCTAAGGGGGGTGGGAAAGGACGCCGTGCTGCTAAGGGGGTGGGAAAGGACGCCGTGCTGCTAAGGGGGGTGGGAAAGGACGCCATGCTGCTAAGGGGGGTGGAACAGGACGCCATGCTGCTCTTGGAACAGGAAGCCGTGCTGCCTAGCAGTGGAACATAGATGGACTGCTACAGTAGGAAGGTAGGGGTGTGAGTGATTTTGTTTGAGCTTGTATTTGTGCGTTTCAATCTTACGGTCAAAGTGGCTGTGCCTCTGTTTGAAGGTGCTCTGTAGGTTGGTGCTGAGCTGGGAGACGGGGGCCTTCAGGTCCGAGTGGCTCTGCTGACTCAGCTTCTCCTCCATCTCCAGCGTACAGCATGAGTATTCCTGGGGACACACCTTCAGATGGGTTCCTACAGAGAGGCAGGGCGAGAGAAAACCAAGAACAACCATCATAAAGACAATTCACAAAGCATAGTTACACACCGTGAAAAACTGCTTGTTTCCTGTTCGTTACGTGAATCAGGTGCCATGTTCTCACAGAAGAAAATAAACCATGTTAACAAAAAAATCGAATTGATACATAATACATTGTGATGGTTGCGCCACACCATTGTCTACTTGCCCTTAATTGGGCAGTCCAATAATATCACATAACATGCGGTATCCCAGGCCTCCCTGCTTCATGCAGCAGGTACAGAAGCAGACTCTGTAGAAACACCTACCCAAGAGAAAGAAAAGGTTTATGCTCCTCACAGTGACCCCTCACAGCACCCGTCAGTCGAGACATTATACCGCAAGCTTCTGCAGTTGTGTCATGTGGGAACAATACACACCAGCGTGCACACTGACAGGAGGGGAGAGACTGCTAAAAGACAGGCTTGGTCCGGAGAGGGGAGAGACTGCTAAAGACAGGCTTGGTCCGGAGAGGGGAGAGACTGCTAAAGACAGGCTTGGTCCGGAGAGGGGAGAGACTGCTAAAGACAGGCTTGGTCCGGGGAGGGGAGAGACTGCTAAAGACAGGCTTGGTCCGGAGAGGGGAGAGACTGCTAAAGACAGGCTTGGTCCGGGGAGGGGAGAGACTGCTAAAGACAGGCTTGGTCCGGAGAGGGGAGAGACTGCTAAAGACAGGCTTGGTCCGGAGAGGGGAGAGACTGCTAAAGACAGGCTTGGTCCGGAGAGGGGAGAGACTGCTAAAGACAGGCTTGGTCCGGAGAGGGGAGAGACTGCTAAAGACAGGCTTGGTCCGGGGAGGGGAGAGACTGCTAAAAGACAGGCTTGGTCCGGAGAGGGGAGAGACTGCTAAAGACAGGCTTGGTCCGGGGAGGGGAGAGACTGCTAAAGACAGGCTTGGTCCGGAGAGGGGAGAGACTGCTAAAGACAGGCTTGGTCCGGAGAGGGGAGAGACTGCTAAAGACAGGCTTGGTCCGGAGAGGGGAGAGACTGCTAAAGACAGGCTTGGTCCGGAGAGGGGAGAGACTGCTAAAGACAGGCTTGGTCCGGGGAGGGGAGAGACTGCTAAAAGACAGGCTTGGTCCGGGGAGGGAAGTTCGAGCACGGATGTTAAACAAGTTTAACAACCTGACATCTCTAAGTGCTGACGCCCCATCCGGTCAGTCTCTCTTCTAACCCACACCCTCTGCTGTACAGAACTGACAAGTTTGGCAAAGAGTGGTCAAAGTGGACAGCGATTTATGGCAGAGGGCCGGAGAGGCGTAGAGGCAGAGGGCCGGAGAGGCAGAGGGCCGGAGAGGCAGAGGGCCGGAGAGGCAGAGGCAGAGGGCCGGAGAGGCAGAGGCAGAGGGCCGGAGAGGCAGAGGCAGAGGGCCGGAGAGGCAGAGGCAGAGGGCCGGAGAGGCAGAGGCAGAGGGCCGGAGAGGCAGAGGCAGAGGGCCGGAGAGGCAGAGGCAGAGGGCCGGAGAGGCAGAGGCAGAGGGCCGGAGAGGCAGAGGGCGGGAGAGGCGTAGAGGCTGAATGCAAAGTTGCAGCTGCAATAATGTTATGTTTTTCTTTCTTTTTAAAAAGGTGGTTGTTGGAATTTGGGAAGAACACAGTGATCCTTTCACTCCGCCCAGGCTCCCAACGGCCTGTTTGGTTTTCCCCACCAGCCATCCGCTTGCCCAACAACTCTGGCCCTGGTGGTCTGCAGAACAGGCCACTCTACTGGCGCTACTAGCACCACTAAACACACGACACCAAACAGTGTTACTAGCACCACTACATTCACCGGCTGCAATGGCACCCTATTCCCTACATAGTGCAGTACTTTAACCAGGGCCTGTGGTCTAAAGTGTATTATGCCTAAGGACAAGTGTGCCATTTAGGACAGACATGAAATCAACAGGTCACTAGATTCTAACAATAATGAGCGTGGAAATCAACAGGTCACTAGATTCTAATAGTAACTGACAATTAAAAAGACTATTGCCGCAACAAAATATGAACTGTGTAATCAGGCCTAGTATATAAAACAAGAGTTGAAAATATACCCACTCCCTGACCATCACGTTGTGGATGTTCACAGTGTGTATTGGTGTGATGTATATGAGGACTAAACTACCTTTGTACCACCACTAGAACAGTGTGTCTAAGCAGCGCTACACATGTCAGAATTGCGTATGCCAAGAGACGAGTGTGGACTTGAAGTACTACTGACGTGAAGGAGTACACACACAACTCATGCATAGTGCACACTGTGTAAGGCTCCCACAAACACCAACAAATTTTCCACAACAACTTTGATTCAGAAGGTGGAGAGAGAATGTTGTCACAACCCCTTGGTTGGTTGAAGTATATAACTTCTATAAGAAGGCCTCGACCTTGCTAGCTAAAACACCACACCCAGAGAAACAGAGAAGCATCACCACCTTTCAACCCTAACCCCCCCCACTCTTGGGATCAAGCCCAAATCAGACTCAACTTGACCCCCCCCCCACCACATACAGCAAGAGAGGAAGAGAGTTGGCAACCACTACCTAAACACATTCACACATCACATCACACATAGCTCTTTGTACCAGATGATTGGAGAGAGCAAAGTAAGCAGTGAGTGCCTGCGCGCAGACACACAAAGCATGCACACACGTACACACCTCCTCTAAGTGAAACAGAGATTCTGCCTGTATTCCACCAAGGCCTCCCTCCCTCCCTGCCCGCCTGCAGTACAGGACCACAATCTAAAGGCCTTTATCCATGTGGAAAATGTCTGTAACCAAAGAACACAAATAAAACTGAGATGGCCAATCTTTCACAGGAATATCTGTACAAATGTCACATTGTTAGCTCACGGGCTAAAACATTAGGGCGGCCAACTTCTCCAACCCCGCACAGAAACAGGTTGTCAAATTGGGACAAGAGTAGACGGTTCAAATTTTTTTTTAAAGGAACGCTTGGCCGCATTGCAAATGGCACCATGTTCCCTTAAAGTGCACTACTTTTCAGCAGAGCCCTATGGGTCCTGATCATACGTAGTGCACTACTTTTCAGCAGAGCCCTATGGGTCCTGATCATAAGTAGTGCACTACTTTTCAGCAGAGCCCTATGGGTCCTGATCATACGTAGTGCACTACTTTTCAGCAGAGCCCTATGGGTCCTGATCATAAGTAGTGCACTACTTTTCAGCAGAGCCCTATGGGTCCTGATCATACGTAGTGCACTACTTTTCAGCAGAGCCCTATGGGTCCTGATCATACGTAGTGCACTACTTTTCAGCAGAGCCCTATGGGTCCTGATCATAAGTAGTGCACTACTTTTCAGCAGAGCCCTATGGGTCCTGATCATACGTAGTGCACTACTTTTCAGCAGAGCCCTATGGGTCCTGATCATAAGTAGTGCACTACAGGGAGCCATTTTATAGGAAATCCTTGACTGGACTGCCTAAAGTTTAGTTTCTGAAGGTATGATCTTGCATGAAACATTTTACTCACCACAAGTCTATGTATACTAAATAAAAATAACGGATTTCTCATCAGCAGGAGGTAGTCAATATTGAGCAAAAGTCTTCCAAAACAGTTGAGTCATGGGGTCAGAGTCAATGGTTAACTAAATAAACTACAATGCTCAACCTTCCTTTACTTGGAGATTCATTCATTCTCCATTTCGGAAGGAACTGGTGCAATAAAATCTCCTGTTTCTAGTTTCAGGTGGATCTCCGATAACATGGAAATATTCACATTTATATTGAATAGAGGTTTTGTAACGAGTGAGAAATTCCTGGCATTTGTGTAGATCTTTGTTTGAGTAGATCTTTGCGTTATCTGGCAAGTGAACTCACTCAGTGCAACGAAAAGTGGATTTCATATTTTTCTGAATATTCTCTGGTTTTTGGAATTTCACCTGCAACTGGAATGAGGCGATTAGAAGACACCGTTTCCTTCCAAATCGAGAATGGACAAAGTAAAAATGGCCAATTAAAGGTTGGTTTCCTATATTGTCTGTGGACCGTCAGCTCAACCTCAAGGACAAGCTGTAGATGGACGGTTGGGTCTGCATGGCGACATACAACAACTCCCAATTAACTGGGAATCCCAACAAACAGCGAGCGGGTACATTGTTCAGGTTGTCAATCAGAAGGAAAAAGGAGGGTTATTTATGGCAGTCAAAACATGGGAGCCGTTAATAAACAACATGATACTGTGTCATGGCATTCATCAGCAGTCCACTGCTTTCTGCTTCTCCTTTGTGGTTTCCACCACCAACCTCTTTAAACGGCTCATAAAATAAGTCCCTTCCCTTTGACGTTCTCCTGTCTGCCCCTTTACACTGGAGGAGGACGACGTTCCCCTGCCTGCCCCCCAGAACACTGGCTTTTCTGGTGAGGAGGGGTGGTGGTGGTGTGGGGGGGGGGGGTGAAAATGCCTTGTGGACAAAACCCAGATTAGACGCCACATCACCCCCTCTCCTCTGCCTGGCCTGCATCATGTGGCCCAGGACCAGACAGACTTCAGAGCAGGGAAACCTCCACCTCTACCACCACCCTGCAGGCTTAACCAGAGGGGTCAAAGGTTAACAGCCACTCCTGAGAGAGAGGTCCTGTCCTCTGACCCCTCTGTCCGCCAGCCAGCACATCCACAACACACACAAATCGCATTAAGACACACGCATTAACAACCATAGATTCACATAAACACATTAACTGATACACACCAACAACCATAGATCCACATAAACAAACACATTAACAACCGAAACACACCAACGACCATAGATACACACAGCACATGCCATACACACTACCCATCCACATACAAACATTAAACCACATGTCACACTGAGTCAGAAGTCAAATTCCCCAGAGGATTATTTCCATCCGCACCCTGCTGAACTCCAGTGACCACAGAGAAAGACTGCAGTGTTCATTTTAGCAGCTATTTTAGATATAGTTTTAGTTGACTCACGGCTCGGAGCTGTGTAGGAGGGACAGCTGGGCAGATCCACTCAATCACACTGCACAACTGAAAGACGGTAGTTGTGCCAATGAGAAGATTGCACTATGCAAAGCCATGCATGCTTATGATTGGACAAAATACATCAACTAAAACTAAATTTGTCAAATCATTTTTTTTCAAGTCCCAACTTTTACCAAAAGAAAATGTGATATTTTGTGGGGAGAAACAGAAGGGCATGAAAACTAATACCAGTTGAGGGAGAAAACAAGGTAGCAAACTAGATAGCAATTAGGTTATTTTAAGCGTTGTCCCCTTATTCAGTTCCCGTCATGTTGTCAGGTACTCTTCCCTTGCCCCCATCTCATCCATCCCTCTAGCACCTAACATCTTCTCTCTCCCCGTCTGTCTCTGACTGGTCTTCCCTCTGTCAGTTTGGACATAGTGTTTACCTCTAATCCATAACTACAAAGAAATCACCGCTGGAACACACGGTTTGACCACCCCGCCTTCCGCTGGAACACACGGTTTGACCACCCCGCCTTCCGCTGGAACACACGGTTTGACCACCCCGCCTTCCGCTGGAACACACGGTTTGACCACCCCGCCTTCCGCTGGAACACACGGTTTGACCACCCCGCCTTCCGCTGGAACACACGGTTTGACCACCCCGCCTTCCGCTGGAACACACGGTTTGACCACCCCGCCTTCCGCTGGAACACACGGTTTGACCACCCCGCCTTCCGCTGGAACACACGGTTTGACCACCCCGCCTTCCGCTGGAACACACGGTTTGACCACCCCGCCTTCCGCTGGAACACACGGTTTGACCACCCCGCCTTCCGCTGGAACACACGGTTTGACCACCCCGCCTTCCGCTGGAACACACGGTTTGACCACCCCGCCTTCCGCTGGAACACACGGTTTGACCACCCCGCCTTCCGCTGGAACACACGGTTTGACCACCCCGCCTTCCGCTGGAACACACGGTTTGACCACCCCGCCTTCCGCTGGAACACACGGTTTGACCACCCCGCCTTCCGCTGGAACACACGGTTTGACCACCCCGCCTTCCGCTGGAACACACGGTTTGACCACCCCGCCTTCCGCTGGAACACACGGTTTGACCACCCCGCCTTCCGCTGGAACACACGGTTTGACCACCCCGCCTTCCGCTGGAACACACGGTTTGACCACCCCGCCTTCCGCTGGAACACACGGTTTGACCACCCCGCCTTCCGCTGGAACACACGGTTTGACCACCCCGCCTTCCGCTGGAACACACGGTTTGACCACCCCGCCTTCCGCTGGAACACACGGTTTGACCACCCCGCCTTCCGCTGGAACACACGGTTTGACCACCCCGCCTTCCGCTGGAACACACGGTTTGACCACCCCGCCTTCCGCTGGAACACACGGTTTGACCACCCCGCCTTCCGCTGGAACACACGGTTTGACCACCCCGCCTTCCGCTGGAACACACGGTTTGACCACCCCGCCTTCTGCTGGAACACACGGTTTGACCACCCCGCCTTCCGCTGGAACACACGGTTTGACCACCCGCCTTCCGCTGGAACACACCTTTGAAGTGCCCTATGTATTCTTCAAATTTACTTGGAGATTTTCAGGGACCCTTTTCTTTATGAGATACATGTGAAGCCAATGTATGAACAGGAGCCAATAACTGCCCTATTGCTGCAGTAGATCAGGCTTGAACTACAATGGACAGGGCCAGTCAGGTTTCTAGGATCAGGAACCAATGTTCCACTCATACGGACATAGCTGGACTACCATTAATACACCCATTTTCATGGGAGGGTAAGAGAGCGCGCACACACACACACACACACACACACACACACGAGGTCATCACTGTAATATGTTCAACAAGGTTTCTCTGTAAGCTGAAACCATTAGAGCTTCAACTTCTCATATGGACATAACCAAGGCAGGGTATTAGCTTCTCCTCCACTTAAGTGCTTTTTAAATACTGGAATGACAAGTTTACAGCAATTTTGCCAACCCAATAATGTATTTCAGGTCTAATTGTCAAAAGAACAGCGTCGGGGAGCCCGGCTTTAACCAGGAGTTTCTGAACAAAATGGTGGGCAGCACATCATTACTGTGCCATTTTCACTTTCTCTTTATGAGTTAAGGCAACAGTCTAAATAGAGAAGCACTAATCTGTTTCAACTGTGTTTCAAATAGACTACAATTGTCTCAGACACCTAATGATAAGAGGCAGACATTTCAGATCATTGTTATGGTTATCCGAGGGGGTCTTTGGATGTCAAATTTCATCCTAGGTGACCATTCTCCTGTGTGACCCCGGCAGTATTAAATGCCCAACATGCAGCTGGCGTCAGCAAGCAAATGATTGGCCGGACAGAAACCCCCCCTCTCACCAGAAGGAGGTGAGCTAACGAGCAGGATATCCCACGTCGCACAGACATGCTGACCCTCACAGGCGGTCGGGAAGACACCCCAGCCAACTCAGAACTCCACTCTTCCGCTGGAGGCTACATTCCAAATGGTATCCTGTTCCCTTTATAGTGCACTACTTTTGACCAGGGACCGTAGAGATAGCTGGACACACTATAAAGGGAATAAGTTACCATTTTGGATGCAGGCCAACTCTGGTCATCCCTGATAGGAACTCTTGTACTCTCCATGTCCCTCTGCTGTGGCCAGTCATCATGATCCAAGTCAGAGACTAATAAATTCAAATTAGCATCATATGTTGGTATCTAAATAAACATTGATGGTGAAACGAGTTGTGTCTTGGTAGCGGGCTATAAAAATATACACCTACTATACTGATTCATGTGGGTTCCAGCAATCTTTCATGGAGCCATTTTTTGAGTCCTGTTTCATAGCAGTGCTCCTAAATATAAACCTCACTGCTCTAATTAAAAACAACTTTTCCAGACATGTTGCTACAAACTAACTCGTACAATAGCAATGATTAATGGCGACGGGTCATCTCCGACCAGACGTCGGTCACAGCTCCTCACCAGGCCTAGTATACATCACCGTATGGTAATGGCTGCCTGCCTTTGTGCTAACAGTGGCAGAAAAACAGCTCAACTCCAACACCACAGAATTACATGGAGTAACTTCATGTAATATCTGTGTCAAACCACCATGCCAAACGAGACGTGTGGCTCAAACAAACCAACTTGTCAACCCTGGTGGGAGTAGAGTGGTAAAGTGAGAACTGTTAGCTTTGCTTGTAGTTGAGTACTGATCACAGGTCACGCAATTTGCTAGCAACAACATTGAGTCACCATCAGTCGATGGTTGTGGCCCTTCCACGGGGGGCTGAAATTCATACGTTTAGTCAAAACTTATAATACAACCAACTTTTTCCTCATTTGTGTTGATCAACAGGAAATGTAGTGGCCTTGACGTACTAAGTAAGCCGAGATTCAATTGGCACAAGAGCATTTGCGCTGAAGTTGAGCAACACAAATGAGGGGAAAGTCTGTGGTTGTTTTCTATAAACTTTTTTATTAAAGTATGAATTTCAGCTCATGGCGGAAGGATCGCAGTTGTACAGGACAAACAGTACATTTTCAGAACGTACATTTTTACAAGTATTGACTGATGGGGACTCAATGTTGCTAGTAAACACGCAACCAGTTATCAAAACGCAACTCCTCCTTGATATAAGAGAGCAGAGTTGAGCGTTCCTCAGCTACCTTGCCTGTAACATGTGCTTTGACTGGCCTGCTTATATCCATTTAGAAGAATACACAACATTCTCTTAGGGGATCAGGAGTTTTGGTTAAGGAGAATTGAATTTGGAGAGGGAGATATTTTACAGTTAAGCAGCCAGCCACAAGACCTTGGAAAGCACTGGTGCAAAATGATGTTTCCTTAAATAAATCAGGGATTAAAATCTCTTCCAAAACACAGCTGTCAAAATACGTAAGATTTTATTTTCGGATGGCATTACATTGATAGAGAGACGCATGTACAGAGGCCAGAGTGGAACCTCATTACAAACATGACTAGTATATTTTCTGTTTAACAGCACCACAACATGGCACTGACACAGCAACAGGCTTGTAACAGGTTAAAAACCAGACTGCTGACAGTCATGGCATTTCCTAAGGCTATGGAAAAGACTATCAGCAGGCTAATATATTACATTGTTGAAGTACTGCCCGAGTTCCAGAAAAACAACCACCAAACGTAAAATAATCCAAACAAACACACACAAAAAAAGTACACACACAGAGACCCATAAATCCTAACCCCCTGCCACCGGAGAGAGTCCATCTCTGATTGCTAAACCAGTCATGGCCTCTCCATTTGTGAACATTCCAAAATGA
Source organism: Oncorhynchus tshawytscha (assembly GCF_018296145.1). Taxonomy (NCBI): domain Eukaryota; kingdom Metazoa; phylum Chordata; class Actinopteri; order Salmoniformes; family Salmonidae; genus Oncorhynchus; species Oncorhynchus tshawytscha. Next base: position 73,245,278 of record NC_056436.1, on the reverse strand, counting down.
TATCATCCATGAACATTTACTCAGAAGGCCCTGGGGAGATTCCACAACATGGCCCTGGCCTCCCGCTCTGTGTCCGTTTCCCTCTCCCCTTCAGCTCAGCCCTCCCCAGCTCCACCTTAGTCTCCCAACACAAAAGCTCCCTGCCAGCCACTTCTTCCCAGGTCAGCTCCCTGTCTATACTTACATCCCAGGTCAGCTCTTTGTCAATGATTTAGCTAGCTCCGGTATTTCCTCACGGATACTTTAATAGAAAGTTGACTAGATACCAACACTTACCACAGGGAGTACACGCAGTCACATCAAACTATTATAAGTAACTAGTGGGAAAATAAAGACTTATAAACATGGGACAAAGACAATTGTATCGATATCTAGTAATGGGTAACTACTATATAGGGCCCATCTTTGTATCGGTGACCTGTAAAGCAGCATAGAGGAAACATAGTAATGCACTAATTTGGAGCTATGAAACACATTTACCTCAAGACTGAGGGGTTAGTTTAGAGCCAACAGAGCAGAACTTCAGGAGAGCTGGACTAACTCTAAATGGCACCCTATCCCCTATATTTTTTATATAGTACACTACTGTGGGCCACTGGTCAAAAGTAGTGCACTATATAGGGGAAAGGGTGCCATTTGGAAAACAACCCTGGACTGACTGAACGGTGTTGGTTCAACTGAGCAGAGCAAGGTTGAGGTGGTAGCAATTAAACTTCCCCAAATACTAACCCTCACTAAGGCCTCTCTGTACAAAACGGTGAGAGGCCAAAGGAGTGAGAGAAGGGAGAGAGCGATGGAAAGAGAAAAAAAAGGGAGTGGACTAACCAAAATGAGGTATTAGCAGGGAGTTAAGGAGAGATGTGAAGGAGTGTGCCATTACATGGATGGGAATAAACATACATTTGAAAAAAGAATGGAGGTAAAGAGAAGGAGAACCGAATCGTGTTTTAAATCAGACAAAACGTTAATCTTACTTAGACAATTAGATATTGGCCAATGTTAGCAATGGTATGAAATTATAGTAGTTATAGTATTCTTTAGTAGTAGTGTTACTAGCTAGGGCTGGATGATATGGCCTAAATATCATCTCCATTTTTTCAACCTCATGGGAGGAAATGTGAGTGAGTGCGATTGATATACCTCTCGATTATCATTTTATTATAATTATACACTGCATTTCAAACAGTCCACAATATTCGAATGAATTCAGGGCATGTGAAATTATACCTAGACTAAATATATCCACAACCATAAGACCTACTATAGATATATATTTATATATATAGTTTTTTTAAAGTGTCACTGTCTGGTGCGACCCGACCGAATTTACATAGAAATGTGTGTTATAGATATGATTCTCAATTAACACAAATCTAAGAAGCGGTAGATATGTTCTATGTGCACTATTTCTTTGCTTCCTGTAAAGATTGAAGCTGGTGTAAAACACACAATCCAAACAGCTGAGAATATATTTAGATAGTACAATGACTCCACACTATACTTCTTTGTTATGTGAAACTGAAATTAGGCGAACTATTAACACTTTAGCAATAGGGAAATGGCGGAGCGATATCTGCATAGTGCATCTTTAATAATTTTATCAAAATAATCTAACCTGCTTTTTTGCAATAATCACTGATCTGGCTTTCAAGTCTATGAAAATGCCCCTATTTGTTACAAATTTAACCAGAACCATGAATAATGCACATTCACTAATAATGACTTGTTGAACCAGGCATTATAGAACATTAACACAAGTCTCAATCACTCACGCGCTAGTAAGAAGCAAGCTAATCTTTATATTTCAAGTTTAGACAACTTGGATCTATTTGCTCGCTAACAAGTCAAAACAGTGAATTGTTATGAACACACCCTTCTGTCTGTCTCCAACTGTTTGAACAGCGTGCTAGGCCTGTCCACTTTATGTTCAAATCAACTGGCTTCCCGTATTTCTCTAAATGAGAATGAGTTGCCAATTACATATATAATTGTGTTTTATGCTTATTGCACATTTATAAAACACAGACTAGACAGCTAGTATAACAGTCTGGCTAAAATGCTGCTAGCGTGACAGAGGATTCATTTTCCATAATCAATGTTAATTTATACTCCCGTTTTAGTAGTCTGCTCCGAACACAAGCTGAGGAGTTGAGACATAAAAAGGGCATCAATAGAAAGGTTAACTCCTCTATTACAGTAAAATAATGTCTGTGTGTTTCAGTGTCCATATGACCCATTCTGTTGGACCAAGCCTCAAACGCAAATAGTGAGTTGAAACTGCTTGTCTCAGAGGAAGAAGTGATCTCCCATCTTTGTTGGCGTGAGGGGCAGGAGGAGGGGCTTGGTGTGTGTGTAAACCACAGAGGAAGAGGCGTAGCGAAAGGTTTTATTCTCCCCAAAATCTGTCAAAAGTAAGCCCGCTGTTTCTGTGTCCTTATTTTGGACAGAAGCTTGTCACCTGCCTTCGGGACAATGACTCCCATTGTTAGGGTGGAGACATGAGCATCTCGCCATTATATACAGATCTCTGGTGTAAATGGGAAGGTGAAGACGGCACAGAAGGAGCGAAGGAGATGAGACCACAAAGACATGAGAACAACATCCCCAAAATTTAAAAAAATAAAAACTTTATTCCTACGATACAGGCATTTGGAATATTGAGTAAAAACATATATTGAATAATTCAAAATGTATCCCCCAGCCCTACCACCAGCAAGAGAGCCAGAGACACTGACCTCAAAGGGTGACCAAAGCCATGAAAAAGCAATCAGTTTAAAATGAAGGGTCAGAACCCCCAGCACCTATTAAAGCAACAAACATCTTGTATCCTTGGGAGGGTGGGAGGACACACACACGTCATGCTAAACTAAAAGTTAATCTAAGTCAGTCCCGTCAGTCTTTCTTCCAGATATCTGTTGAGTTCTCTCTGATCTAGTGCCGCTCTACCGGGGATTCCACATGTATAGCCTGGGCTTGTGCTAAAGAGAGTGTGTGTGTGTACACGTTATCTCCCCACATTCGCAGACAGGCAGAGGTTCTTCAGACAAAACGCAGAGGGCAAGTTACAGCACAGCTTGATCCCAAGGGAGCAGGAGGAAAAACTGGGCACAAAATACCTTCCCAACTAGTCCCTCCCTCTTTCCACTGACTCAGACTTTAAAAGAGAAAACCCCTCTTCACATAAAGCCAAGTGCTTTTACCATGGGAGCCTGCACAAAAACCATGTTGTGCTGCTGTCAGAAACAGACTACTGTCCATGAAATTACACATTTTAAAAGTTTGCTCAGAAAACCAGAGAAATCTGAACATTATAGGCCATATTATACTTGACTGTTTCTATAGTACACAAAGACAGTGGCCAGTTATACTTGACTGTTTCTATAGTACACAAAGACAGTGGCCAGTTATACTTGACTGTTTCTATAGTACACAAAGACAGTGGCCAGTTTATTAGACACACCCATGTAGTACCGGGACGGACCCCTCTTTGCCTACAGAACCGCCCAAATTCGTCGGGGAATGAAGGGACCTAACGTATGCCGGGAAAACATTCCCCACACCATTACACCATTAGCCTGTACTGTTGACACCAGGGAGGATGGGACCATGCCAAATCCTGGCTGCCATCAGCATGACGCAACAGGAAACGGGATATGTCGGACCAGGCATCGTTTATCCCACTACTCAATTGCCAATAGCAAATCTGTGACAAGGACCGACGAGTTGTGTTCCGAGATGCCGTTCTGCGCCGTTACTCTTCTGTCTGTGGCCCGCCTGTTAGCTTGCACAATTCTTGCCATTCTCCTTCCACCCCTCTCATCAACGAGCTGCTTTTGCCCAAAGGACTGCCGCTGACTGGATGCTTGTTTGTCACACCATTATAGGTAAAACCCTAGACACGGTCATGAGTGAAAAGCCCAGGTTGATGGCCGTTTGAGACACGAACGAGGGCCTGGCACCGACGATCATACCATACTCAGTCGCTTAGGTCACTCGTTTTGCCCATTCTAACGTTCAATCTAACAGTAACTGAATGCCTGTACCTGTTTTATATAGAAAATCATGGCCATGTCTGTAGGAGCGAACCATTCTCGTGAACAGGGTGGTGTACCTAATAAACAGTTAAGAGTTAGGCGCTATACTGTGGCATTTGTAAATAGTCAAAGGTTGGTTTTTCAATACTGTCAACACTAATATTGGTTTTGCCCATGCAGCAAACCGAGTAGCATTTTGCTGGGATGTCTGTCCTGCAGTGTCAGTGTCTGACAAAATAGTTTGTCAGACACTGTATTGAAATGCTCTCGTTAGCATTTAATCAACATTCACCATGGGGTTTTACATGTACTTGTTAGCATTGATAACCTTCAAATTACAGAGGCGCAGTATGGGTTGAAAATAGCACCCCTTGTGTTCAGTGCCAGTAATACTGGATATTCGCGGGTGGCACAGGGTCGGTATGAAGGTATGACAATCTGGATACGGCTCAAACCAATACGGAGTGTACATGGAAAGTCATTTTCAACCCCCCACAAACGTCACTGTCCGTCAGGTGAAGAAGCATTTGAAAGGTTTAAAAATGAACAAACATTTCAGTCTTGTCAGTAAAGGATGAAACGGGCCCAGGGATAAACAGCCCCTCAATGTTTATAACAGACGTCCAAAAGCAGCTGAACTGAGATCCACCAGATGTTGGGACAGGAACAGGACAGCCTGCTGCGGCCGCCCGGCAAAGCCCACCAGGCTGAATGAGGTCAGGTGCAAGATCAGGTTTCTGGGCCCTCAAAAGCTACAAAAGGGCAACAATGATTCTGATATACCTGTTGGGCTTTAGGGAAACTGACACCAGACAGGGTGGTGGGATGGAAACCAGTCATAGCCAACTGTCAAAGAGCGGAATAAATAATACACCTAAAGCTTTAGTCATGACCAACCAATTCTGTCCCATTCCAAATTATATAGAGTGGATGTGTCAATAAATCACTGCGACTATGAGATAGGCCTAGCCTTTCCAACAATGTAACATGGTTCCTGTCCCAAATGGAAGTCTCCAGTTCTCACAAAGCCTTGTTTTTCTTTCAGGGAAAACTGCCACCCTCAAAACTTACCAACCGAATGATTTGTAGCTTTTCAAGCCTTTATTTAAAAAGCAAGGGAGTCTTTGAAGAGCCTTTGGTTCTAATTGAAGTGCCTTGGCCAGCAGGACTTCTACCGATGGTTTGTTCATGGTTTTTTGATGAGGTTTTGATGACCTCGTCAGTCAAATTTACAGAGCCTTGTGAAAAAGCCAAGACAGAGACCCTCCTACAGCTTGGCTGGAAATGAGAAAACATATTTAAAGCAGAGGACCGTGTTTGTTTTTTTCCAGATCTCAGATCATTTGTTTATTATATGTTGAAAAGACTGGAGCGGAGTAAGGGATTGGGTCATTAGGTGACTTATTGGGCTAACTATGCTTTGGAAAACTGAGCTAAGTGTTAGTGGGAGCCTCATTGGTGGGAGTCTTGATGCAGGCCTTGGGAGTAATTAGCAGGGATTAGAGCTCATCTGGCCTGGACCCAGCACTGGGGTTCAAGCCCAAACATGCAGGCGAGTCCCTAGCTTCAGGCCTTCACGCACGCTGCTCCCCAACCACACAGGTCTCTGGCAAATACAAAACTTTGTTGTTATCGTCCTCATGATCTTCATAACAATCCAGAAATCTTGACTGATCGTTCCTGCATGGTACTTCATTAGAGCTTCATGTCTTGGTCTCTCCCTGGTGCTCACATTAGGGTTGGGCAATATGGCCAAAATATAATATCACTGCCTGATAGTGTTGTATTTCTACATATGATTGATGGGTAAGTGTTTCATTTGGCTTTTTCCATTGTAATTGTTTCTACTGATCGACCAAACTTCAACCCAATGATAGGTTACTTAACTGTCAGGTAGCTATTTGTAGAACATTTCATTGGAATCAATACCCCTGTATACCACCCAACCCGTAGTGAGCTCCAAAAAGTACTGTGACACATTTAGTTGTTTTGGCTCTGTACTCCAGCACTTTGGGTATGAAATTATTCTATGAACTAGGAGGGTTAAGTGCAGACTGTCAGCATAAGTAGACCGTATCACCCTCATATTGGGTGAACCGTTTAGAAATTACAGCACTTTTTGTACATAGACCCCACATTTTAGGACACCGAAAGTATTGAGACAAATTCACTGTGTATTAAAGTAGTAAAAAGTATTTGGTCCCATATTCATAGCACGCAAGGACTACATCAAGCTAGTGACTACAAACTTGAATGCATTTTTCGTTTGCTTTAATTAGGTTTCAGATTTTTCACCAAACAAATGGTAAATAGTGTCATTTTGGATTCCCTTTTATTGTGAATACGAATAAAATGTTTTAAAACACATCCACATGATTACAGATAATCCTGAATGACTTGTGAATATTAATGAATGAAGAAGTTAAGACGCACAAATATCTCACCCCCCCCCCCAAAAAAAAAAGTCGGCCAGGTCAGTCCCCATCCTCAGAGTTTGGGATCAGCACCAGAAGTCCTTCCCCACTCCTCACAGCTGGCTGAGTGACACCACCACTGAGTGAGCTCAACACAAAAGACACCACGGCTCAGATATCAAGGGAACAACAAAATACAACACAAAAGGAATTTCAGCAGTGAAAGAAGAGGCACTATGGAAAAAGGCTAATATAACAACGGCTGTAAAAACCATTGGCAGAGGAGCAGCAGAAGATCTGACTGGGACAATACCAAACGACAACTCATATTGAGGCATGACAGCAAAGCCTGGGGGAGAAGTGTGTGAAAACGACAGCAGCGGTCTGTTTTGGCATGAAAATCATCTGGAAGCCTTCCACACAAAGAACCCCTGAGGAGTAGATAGTGGAGAGAGGGGAGGAAGGAGGGTATAGAGGGAGAGAGAGAGAAGGAGAGAAGGAGAGAGAGAACAAGTACAGCAGGGTATGGAGAAGACGAAAGTAGAGGAGCAAGAAAACACTAATAAACCATTATGGAGACAAGGAAAAGACTGAGGGAGATTCACTAAGGCAGCAGGACGGAGAAAGAAACAAAACCCCTCTGGATTTGTTAGAGCAGCTCCTATGAGCTGAGTGGGAGGGGAAAGAGTCAGAGAAACATGAAGTGATATGTCAGCCGGAGCGAAGGGGGGAAGAGAGACTGCCGACTTAACAGCATGCAAACAGGACGTGTTAACAAGGAGTTTGACGGGGCGCTCCAAGTCAAGCCAAAGTGTGGAAAGCCACAAACCCAGATATCTCACAGCTCTTCTCAGGAGGAGGTGTGGGCCCGTAACCATAGAAATACAATTCTGATTATATGGCCGTATACAAACTCTCAGTAGTACTAGAGAACAAACTACAGAGCAACAAGCCAAACTGGCAGACACACATGAGCCTTCGATTAAGGTCATGGTCTGTGTGCCTCAGTAAGTCACTCTGGGCCCCTCTTTGTGGTAGTTCCCAGCTCCAGGGACCCTGGGTGAGGGTCTTGGTGGTCCTGGGTGAGGGTCTTGGTGGTCCTGGGTGGAATGTTGCAGGGAGGGAGGCAAACTGGCCTAAAAAGGGGTGCCCCATTGTTCCAACACACTGCATCCACCCCCCACTGATCTGATCTGTCGCTCACTGGGGCAGCGGGGAGGGTGAGGGGGCAGCGGGGAGTGTGAGGGGCCGGCCGTCCGGCATGAGGGAGGTTGAGAGATGGCAGCGTGACCACTACATCCTTAGAACACAGTGCCATTCCACTGCTGCAACCGATTTAGCACAACAAATGCTGCCAACTTGAATGGCATGTGTATTCCCATTAATCACAAGATATTATATTAAAGAATCAACATGTTGGAAAAATAACAAGTTCAACACCAACCAATGTGGCTAAACAAGACCGGTAAACCTACCTACAGGTACTATGCTTTTTTGGTTCAGGTCTGTCAGGTGAAATGCTAAGACAGCCCATGGCTGAAATCCAAACGTAACCATTTCCTACAGAGTGCACTATGGAATATGATTCAAATGTAGTGCACTAGGTGCACTGTGTCCACAACAATGAAGCAGTTCACTTGTTTTGGTGTTTCTGTTTAGCTTAATACTGGGGTTCGGTAAGTCTCAAGTAGAGGTCGACCGATTAATCGGAATGGCCGATTTCAAGTTTTCATAACAATCGGAAATCGGTATTTTGGGGTGCCGATTTGCCAAATTTTAAAAATACCTTTATTTAACTAGGCAAGTCAGTTAAGAACACATTCTTATTTTCAATGACGGCCTAGGAATGGTGGGATAATAACTGCCTTGTTCAGGGGCAGAACGACAGATTTTCACCTTGTCAGCTCGGGGATCCAATCTTGCAACCTAACAGTTAACTAGTCCAACACAATAACGACCTGCCTCTCTCTCGTTGCACTCCACAAGGAGACTTAAGTGAATGCAGTAAGCCAAGGTAAGTTGCTAGCTAGCATTAAACTTATTTTATAAAAAACAATCAATCATAATCACTAGTTAACTACACATGGTTGATGATATTACTAGATATTATCTAGCGTGTCCTGCATTGCATATAATCTGACTGAGCATACAAGCATCTGACTGAGTGGTGGTAGGCAGAAGCAGGCGCATAAACATTCATTCAAACAGCACTTTTGTGCATTTTGCCAGCAGCTCTTCGCTGTGCTTTCAAGCATTGCGCAGTTTATGACTTCAAGCCTATCAACTCCCGAGATGAGGCTGGTGTAACCGAAGTGAAATGGCTAGCTAGTTAGCTCGCACTAATAGCGTTTCAAATGTCACTCGCTCTGAGCCTTCTATTAGTTCTTCCCCTTGTTCTGCATGGGTAACGCTGCTTCGGTGGTGGCTGTTGTGTTGCTGGTTCGAGCCCAGGGAGGAGCAAGGAGAGGGACGGAAGCTATACTGTTACACTGGCAATACTAAAGTGCCAATAAGAACATCCAATAGTCAAAGGTTAATGAAATACAAATGGTATAGAGGGAAATAGTCCTATAATAACTACAACCTAAAACTTCTTACCTGGGAATATTGAAGACTCATGTTAAAAGGAACCACCAGCTTTCATATGTTCTCATGTTCTGAGCAAGGAACCTAAACATTAGCTTTCTTACATATTGCACTTTTACTTTCTTCTCCAACACTTTGTTTTTGCATTATTTAAACCAAATTGAAAATGTTTCATTATTTACTTGAGGGTAAATTTAATTTTATTGATGTATTATATTAAGTTAAAATAAGTGTTCATTCAGTATTGTTGTAATTGTCATTATTACAACAAAAAAAAAATGTAATGTAAAAATTGGCTGGTTAATCGGTTTCGGCTTTTTTGGTCCACCAATAATTGGTATCGGTATTGAAAAGCATAATCGGTAAACCTCTAGTCTCAAGGTTTCACAGAAATCCCTGGCCTTGAGTAGGGAACATGACAACAGTTGGTTTGTTTATTAGTTAATTATTGAAGATGTTCTTCTGCTCCCTGACTGTTAACACATATATACAAGCTGCCCAGACTAATGTCCCAGTTCCCCTAGACTGCTCTTATCTGCTGAATGTTATGGCAATAACAAAAGCTGCTATTTACCAAACCATAAAGACGCAGAGCACAAACCCAGCCAGCAAAGATATTCAGGAAGTAGACCTCACACTCCTCCACTGCTAAGCGTCTTCAGCTCACTCACAGGCCAATGTGCTGAGGTCATAGCGGCATTGAGTTTCAGTCAATTCTCCGGACTGATTATGAGCGGGATGTTACTTCAGCAGAAAGTAAGGAGGGAAAACAGCCCAAACCTTTTCCTCTTGGACTTTGATCCTTTCCATTATCCCGTACCTGAGGCATGACATCACCGCCAGTGTAAACTGAAACAGATTTTTAGCTTGAGGAGTAGAAAGAGAGAGAAGTGCAGCGTGGTGCCTGGCCCTGGATGGAATGAAGAGCTGTTGACATGGTAGATACCCATCTGGTCGGTGTTAACCGCTCTGTTTTTTGCCTCTTTTGAAGAGCTTGTCCCCCCTGCCACCGTGCAGCAAAGCACTTGACACATTATCCACCCAACATCTATGCCAGTGATCGAGCGCCAATGGCAGCGATTTTATCACTCCCAACCCACACCTCATCCCTCTGTAGCAGGCAGGGTACTTCCTATAGAAGTACTAGGGCCTGAATGTGGTGGAAGCTTGTAACCTTGGCAAAGTTCTGTGAATTCAGCCATGAGGTGTCCCTGATTGTTTAGAGTGGACGTTTTACCCTCAGTAAGGTTCTATGCATTTCTTGGTAGAATAGAAAGTCATGCGCTCATAACGTACATTCTACTTCATAATAACAGACACCACAAACTTCAAAATGTGCCAATAGGTCACAGTTACCATGAAGGTTGGAAAAGACAGACCGTGGTATAAAGAAACTATTTAACAATGGACTCTGCCGTTACTCCCTCTGTCAATGCTTGAGCATCGATGGGTTTTCCGTTAGTTTTTTTACATTAACCTAAAATATTAGTCAGGATTCCAACTAAGCTCATGGATTTAATTTGCATGGTTAAACAGTTTCTGTGTCAAGGGCTACATATACAATAAACAGTGTATTCCACCAATCATTGATTTATTGCCATTTAGAGACAACGGCTATATAAACACTGCTATTTCAGAGAGGCAGAGCCTTCCAGCAACTTCTCAAATTGCCTGGAATGTAGCGTAGGAGGATGGAGTATACTTAAATAATAATACCCTTGAAATTGGAGTGTACTTAAATAATAATACCCTTGCTGATTAATCGCTGGGAGGAAAGGGAGAGTGGAACTGGTGGCAATGAGACAATGTCATGCATGCATACAGTGCATTCGGAAAGTATTCAGACCCATTACCTACGGACATGGTCCTACAGTTGACAGTGCATCTCAGAGCAGAAGCCATGATGTCAAAGGAATTGTCCGTAGAACTCAGAGACAGGATTGTGTCAAGGCACATATCTGTGGAAGGGTAGCAAAACCTTTCTGCAGCACTGAACGTTACCAAGGACGTGGTGGCTTCCATCGTTCTTACATTTAAAACGTTTAGAACCAGCAATTGGGGGATAAGGGCCTTGTCAGCGAGGTGACCAAGAACCCGATTGGCGCTCTGTCAGAGCTTTAGAGTTCCTCTGTGGAGATGGCAGAACCTTCCAGAAGGACAACTATCGCTGCAGCACTCCACCATTCAGGCCTTTATGGTAGAGTGTCCAGACTGAAGCCACTCTTCAGTAAAAGGCACGACAGCCCGCTTGGAGTTTGCCAAAAGGCACAACTTTTCTCTGGTCTGATGAAACCAAGACTGAACTTTTTTGCCTGAATGCCAAGCGTCACATCTGGAGGAAACCTGGCATTATCCCTAAGGTGAAACATGGCAGTGCCAGCATCATGCTGTAGGGATGTCTCTCAGCAGCAGGGACTGGGAGACGCTTCAGGATTGAGGCAAAGCTGAACGGAGCAAAGCACAGATAGGTCCTCGATCAAGTCCAGAGTGCTCTGGAGCAGGTTATCAGACTGGGGCGAAGGTTCACCTTCCAACAGGACAACGACCCTAAGCACACAGCCAAGTCAACGCATGAGTGGCTTCGGGACAAGTCTCAATGTCCTCGAATGGCTCAGCCAGAGCCCGGACTTGAACCCAATTGAACATCTCTGGAGAGCAGAGGTCGACCAATTAATCGGAATGGCCGATTCATTAGGGCCGATTTCAAGTTTTTGTACCAATCGCTAATCTGTATTGTTGGGCGACGATTTCCGATTATTATTTTTTTTTATTAATTTTTTTTTATACCCTTTATTTAACTAAACTAGTCAGTTAAGAACACATTCTTATTTTCAATGACTGTCTAGGAACTGTGGGTTAACTGCCTTGTTCAGGGGCAGAACAACAGATCAACTTGTCAGCTCAGGAGGATCCAATCTTGCAGCCACACAGTTAACTAGTCCAACACTAACAATTGCACTCCACGAGTAGCCCGCCTGTTACGCGAATGTAGTAGAAGCCAAGGTAAATTGCTAGCTATCATTAAACTTATCTTATAAAAAACAATCAATCATAATCACTAGTTACAACTACTGATCCAGTTTAGCAGGCAATATAAACCTGGTGAAATTGTGTCATTTCCCTTGCGTTCATTGCACGCAGAGTCAGGGTATATGCAACAGTTTGGGCTGCCTGGCTCATTGCAAACTAATTTGCCAGAATTTTACGTAATTATGACATACATTGAAGGTTGTGCAATGTAACAAGAATATTTATACTAAGGGATGCCACCCGTTAGATAAAATACCGCGTATTTCACTGAAATAGTAAACGTTTTGTTTTCGAAATTATAGTTTCCGGATTCGATCATATTAATGACCAAAGGCTCGTATTGCTGTGTGTTATGTTATAATTAAGTCTGATTTGATAGAGCAGTCTGACAGAAGCAGCAGGCCCGTAATCATTCATTCAAACAGCACTTTTGTGTGTTTTGCCAGCAGCTCTTCGCAAGCACAGCGCTGTTTATTACTTCAAGCCTATCAGCCTAATGGCTGGTGTAACCAATGTGAAATGGCTAGCTAGTTAGCTGGGTGTGCGCTAAAACTGTTTCAAACTTCACTCGCTTTTAGATTTGGAGTAGTTATTCCCCTTGCGCTGCAAGGGCCGCGGCTTTTGTGGAGCGATGGGTAACGATGCTTCAAGTGTGGCTGTTGTCTATGTGTTCCTGGTTCGAGCCCAGGTAGGGGCAAGGAGGGGGACGGAAGCTATACTGTTACACTGGCAATAATATAGTACCTATTAGAACATCGAATAGTCAAAAGGTATGTGAAATACACTGCTCAAAAAAATAAAGGGAACACTTAAACAACACAATGTAACTCCAAGTCAATCACACTTGTGAAATCAAACTGTCCACTTAGGAAGCAACACTGATTGACAATAAATTTCACATGCTGTTGTGCAAAAGGAATAGACAACAGGTGGAAATTATATGCAATTAGCAAGACACCCCCAATAAAGGAGTGGTTCTGTGGGTGGTGACCACAGACCACTTCTCAGTTCCTATGCTTCCTGGCTGATGTTTTGGTCACTTTTGAATGCTGGCGGTGCTTTCACTCTAGTGGTAGCATGAGACGGAGTCTACAACCCACACAAGTGGCTCAGGTAGTGCAGCTCATCCAGGATGGCACATCAACGTGAGCTGTGGCAGGAAGGTTTGCTGTGTCTGTCAGCGTAGTGTCCAGAGCATGGAGGCACTACCAGGAGACAGGCCAGTACATCAGGAGATGTGGAGAAGGCCGTAGGAGGGCAACAACCCAGCAGCAGGACCGTTACCTCCGCCTCTGTGCAAGGAGGAGCAGGAGGAGCACTGTCAGAGCCCTGCAAAATGAACTCCAGCAGGCCACAAATGTGCATGTGTCTGCTCAAACGGTCAGAAACAGACTCCATGAGGGTGGTATGAGGGCCCGACGTCCACAGGTGGGGGTTGTGCTTACAGCCTAACACCGTGCAGGACGTTTGGCATTTGCCAAAGAACACCAAGATTGGTAAATTCGCCACTGGCGCCTTGTGCTCTTCACAGATGAAAGCCGGTTCACACTGAGCACATGTGACAGAGTCTGGAGACGCCGTGGAGAATGTTCTGCTGCCTGCAACATCCTCCAGCATGACCGGCTTGGCGGTGGGTCAGTCATGGTGTGGGGTGGCATTTCTTTGGGGGGGCCGCACAGCCCTCCATGTGCTCGCCAGAGGTAGCCTGACTGCCATTAGGTACTGAGATAAGATCCTCAGACCCCTTGTGAGACCATATGCTGGTGCGGTTGGCCCTGGGTTCCTCCTAGTGCAAGACAATGCTAGACCTCATGTGGCTGGAGTGTGTCAGCAGTTCCTGCAAGAGGAAGGCATTGATGCTATGGACTGGCCCGCCCGTTCCCCAGACCTGAATTCAATTGAGCACATCGTGTCTCGCTCCCATCCACCAACCCCACATTGCACCACAGACTGTCCAGGAGTTGGCAGATGCTTTAGTCCAGGTCTGGGAGGAGATCCCTCAGGAGACCATCCACCACCTCATCAGGAGCATGCCCAGGCGTTGTAGGGAGGTCATACAGGCACGTGGAGGCCACACACACTACTGAGCCTCATTTTGACTTGTTTTAAGGACATTACATCAAAGTTGGATCAGCCTGTAGTGTAGTTTTCCACTTTAAAATTTGAGTGTGACTCCAAATCCAGACCTCCATGGGTTGATAAATTTGATTTCCATTGATAATGTGTGATTTTGTTGTCAGCACATTCAACTATGCAAAGAAAAAAGTATTTAATAAGAATATTTCATTCATATCTAGGATGTTGTTTTAGTGTTCACTTTAATTTTTTGAGCAGTGTACAAATGGTAGAGAGAAATAGTCCTATAAATACTATATTAACTACAACCTAAAACCTCTTACCTTGGAATATTGAAGTCTCATGTTAAAAGGAACCACCAACTTTCATATGTTCTCATGTTCTGAGCAAGGAACTGAAACGTTAACTTTTTTTACATGGCACATTACTTTCTTCTCCAACACTTTGTTTTTGCATTATTTAAACCAAATTGAACATATTTCATTATTTATTTGAGGCTAAATTGATTTTATTTATGTTTTATATTAAGTTAAAATATGTGTTAATTCAGTATTGTTGTAATTGTCATAATAACAAATAAAATAAAAAATAAAAATTTTTAATCGTATCGCCCTTTTTGGTCCTCCAATAAATCGGTATCGGCATTGAAAAATCGTAATCGATCGACCTCTACTGGAGAGACCTGAAAATAGCTGTGCAGCGAAGCTCCCCGTCCAACCTGACAGAGCTTGAAATGATCTGCAGAGAAGAAATAGAGAAACTCCCCAAATACAGGTGTGCCAAGCTTGTAGCGCCATACCCATAACACAGAGGCTGTAATCGCTGCCAAATGTGCTTCAAAGTTCTGAGTAAAGGGTCTGAATAGTTAGATAAATGTGATGTCCTTTTTGTTACAAAACAATTCTACAAACCTGTTTTTGCTTTGTCATTATGGGTAGTATGTGTAGATTGATGAGGGGGGGAAGAGAGAGAAACAATTCACTTCATTTTAGAATAAGGCTGTAATGTAACAAGATATGGAGAATGTCAAGGGGTCTGAATACTTTCCAAATGTATTGTATGTTGTGTGTGTACAAGTTTTACTGTAATACCAGAAGTCCTCACAAGAATAGTAAACCAACTCAAATTAATTGTGGTTGGTCCTCAATTGTAAAAAGGCTGTTTTAGGCTTAGGAGTTAGGTTTAGAATTAGGGTTTAGTGGGTAAGGGAAAATAAGTTAATGGGAATCAATTGTTGGTCCCCAAAAATTCCTCAAGTATAGTAACATAGCTGTGTGTGTCTTGTCCAATGTGATGCCTGGACCAATTCAGAAAGACAGTTTTAAATGTGGGTTAAAGACAATAGATGTTTTGACTCACTGCCAGATGAAGTGGAGCAGAACTCAGAGCCCAGAATGGAGGGGAGCTCAATTAGATTTCACTTCTCCCTAGCAACACAAAACACTGAATCCAGGCAGGGGCATTTGTGTTCCCCTCTGATTTTTGAGAGCCCCAACCCGATTTGGCAAGAGTAGACCTTGTCACTCTCCCTGGATCAATCATCTCAGTCTATCGATGATAAAGAAGTGCTCATTTAAGTTGGCCCAGGCTTCTATATTGGGTTTCACATGACTAGGAATACAGATATGCATCTGTTGGTCACATAATTATTTTTTATCTTTTTAAGGTAGGGGCATGGATGAGAAAAACCATTCAGTATCTGGTGGGACCACCATTTGTGACCGACTGGCCTGATCTTATGAAATGGTGTTTTTAAACATTCAATAAAAGTGGAGAATCAGGGCTAGAAAATTGTATGTCAAACAGTTGGGAAACAATGGGAAAGTAATTATGCTTTGAAGTTGATAAACCTGTAACCTCACGTTTCAGAAAACAGCCCTCGAATGTTTTGGTACACCTACTGGAGAGCTCTTTGTCTACACCCATTCAGCATTGTTCACACCCTCTAAAGCCTTAGCCCCACCCATCTCTTTAAGGATTCACATGTGAGGTTATGTAAAAAAATATATATATATATATTCATTGTCGTTTCATAAATTCAAATGTTTTGCTCTCGGAGTGTTCAGAGCGCGCACACACACTGGATGATCTGGTCGAGGAGTAGGGTTGATTCGAGCATTGACATAACAGCAGTCAAGCTAACTGACTGACTGAGGTTGGCTAGCTTGCTACGAGAGAACAGAGAACAGCTCACTGACCATTTTACTCACCCTAGAAGAGCTGGTTAGGCTGTTTTTAATGTTATCCAGAGCGTTGAATGCAACTGCGCTACTGGCAATAATTGAATTAAGCTTTTTTTGCCAATGTATATGGACACAGGCATATTCAATGACCGTTGAGCATTTGGAAATTCATCAGTTATTCTGTGCTCTGGCACACAGAGAGTCCTCAGAAATCTGAGCAGATAGACGTAGCTGGTAAATTTGCTCTGGCTATCGACAGTTGTAGCAGTGACATCATGAACATTCCATTGAAATGGTTACTTTGCTTAGTGGAGTCTTAAGACATGTAGCTAGCTAGCTAAACAATTAACCATAATCCCAAAGTTATTACCCTGCATGAATAGCAGGTAGCTAACCAACCAGCTTCAACATTAGCTAGCTAACATTAGGCTATAACTTGCAATGCAAATGGCTCTGAGATGCTAATAATATCACAGATCACACACAAGGTTAGCTAGTGAGCCAGCCAGCTAACATTAGCTAGCTAGCTAACAGTACACTAACTTGAACTGAAAATGACTGACAAAAGAAACATGTCATATCTGAAAATGTAGCTAGCTAGCTTATCTAAACCATACACAGTTGAACTCAGAAGTTTGCATACACTTAGGTTGGAGTCATTAAAACTCATTTTTCAACCACTCCCCACATTTCTTGTTAACCTCTCTAGGGTAGGGGGCAGCATTCGGGATTTTGGATGAAAAGCATGCCTAAATTAAACGGCCTTCTACTCGGGCCCAGAAGATATGATATGCATACTGGTAGATTTAGATAGAAAACACTCAAGTTTCCAAAAATGTTAAAATAGTGTCTGAGTATAACAGAACTGATTTAGCAGGCGAAAACCTGAGAAAAATCCATTAAGGAAGTAGTTTTTGTTTTGTAGTTTTCTAGTCAATACCATTACAGTATCCATTGACTTACAACTCCATTTGCAGTTCCTATGCCTTCCACTAGATGTCAGTCTTTAGAAATCTTTTCAGGCTTGTATTCTTATAAATGCGGGAGTAAGACCAGTATGAACAAGTGGACACTAACGTGACAGAGTTCAGGCGCATGTGCATTTCTTGTTTACCTTTTTTATTGACAACGTTACAACAACCTGAGGATTGAATATAAACATTGTTTGACATGTTTCTATGAACTTTACGGATACAATTGATTTTTTTTCTCTGATTGTTTTGACTGAGTTTGAGCCAGTGGATTACTAAAGAAAACGCGATAACAAAACTGAGGTTTTTGGATATAAAGAGACTTCAAACAAAAGGAACATTTATTGAGTAAATGAATGTCTTCTGATTGCCACCATATGAACATCAAAGGTAAGCGATTAATTCTCTCTCTATTTCTGAGTTTAACGCTTCTGCTTGGCTGGTTACTGTTTGTAATAATTTGTCAACTGGGCTAGGTATGCTTTCGCCGAAAAGCATTTTATAAATATGACCGTGTGGTTGGTTTAACAAGAATTTAATCTTTAAACCTATGTAAAATGTTTTGTTTTCTGAATTTTTATAATGAGCATTTCTGTAATTGAATTTGGCACTCTGCAACCTCACTGGATGTTGGCCAGATGGAACGCTAGCGTCCCAAATACCCTAGAGAGGTTAACAAACTAGAGTTTTGGCAAGTCGGTTAGGACATCTACTTTGTGCATGACAAGTCATTTTGACAAGTAAATGACAAGTAAAATAATCTAGATCACAATTCTAGTGGGTCAGAAGTTTACATACACTAAGTTGACTGTGCCTTTAAACAGCTTGGAAAATTCCAGAAAAAGACATGGCTTTAGAAGCTTCTGATAGGCTAATTGACATCATTTGAGTCAATTGGAGGTGTACCTGTGGATCTATTTCAAGGCCTGCCTTCAAACTCAGTGCCTCTTTGCTTGACATAATGGTAAAATCAACAGAAATCAGCCAAGGCCTCAGAAAAAAATCAATTGTAGACCACCTCCCATGGATGAACCAGACTTGTGTAATTTCCAAACACCTGAAGGTACCACGTTCATCTGTACAAAGAATAGTACGCAAGTATAAACACCATGTGATCCCTCAGCCGTCATACCGCTCAGGAAGGAGACGAGTTCTGTCTCCTAGAAATGAACGTACTTTAATGCGTAAAGTGCAAATCAATCCCAGAACAGCAAAGGACCTTGTGAAGATGCTGGATGTAACAGGTACAAAAGTATCTATAGCCACAGTAAAACGGGTCCTACATCGACATAAGCTGAAAGGCCGCTCAGAAAGGAAGAAGCCACTGCTGCAAAACCACCATAAAAAAGCCTGACTACGGTTTGTAACTGCACATGGGGATAAAGATTGTGCTTTTTGGAGAAATGTCCTCTGGTCTGATGAAAAAATATAACTGTTTGATCATAATGACCATTGTTATGTTTGGAGAAAAAAGAAGAACACCATCCCAACTGTGAAGCATGTTGGTGGCAGCATCATGTTGTGGGGGTGCTTTGCTGCAGGAGGGACTGGTGCACTTCACAAAATAGATGGCTTCATGAGGAGGACAATTATGTGGATGTATTGAAGCAACATCTCAAGACGTCAGGAAGTTAAACGCTTGGTCGTAAATGTGTCTTCCAAATGGACAATGAACCCAAGCATAATTCTAAAGTTGTGGCAAAATGGCTTAAGGACAACAAAGTCAAGGTATTGGAGTAGCCATCACAAAGCCCTGACCTCAATCCTATAGAAGATTTGTCGGCAGAACTGAAAAAGTGTGTGCGAGCAAGGTGGCCTACAAACCGGACTCAGTTACACCAGCTCTGTCAGGAGGAATGGGCCAAAACTCAACCAACTTATTGTGGGAAGCTTGTGGAAGGCTACCGGAAACATTTGACCCAAGTTTAAATTGTTTAAGGCAATGCTACCAAATACTAACAGTATGTAAACTTCTGACCCACTGGGAATGTGATGAAAGAAATGAAAGCTGAAATAAATAATTCTCTACTATTATTCTGACATTTCACATTCTTAAAATAAAGTGATGATCCTAACTGACCTAAGACAGGGAATTTTACTAGGATTAAATGTCAGGAATTGTGAAAACTGAGTTGAAATGTAGTTGGCTAAGGTGTATGTAAACTTCTGACTTCAACTGTACATGGATGGACGCTTCCCTCTGTTAGATGCCATGGTTGCCCTTAGTTTGAAGATGAAATCCGGAGACAGGTGTTTTATATAAACAGACTGTTCTCTTTGACTCAGTCTGCATTTTTGCAATCAAAATGTCAGAATTCTCTCCATCACCTTAGCTATCATACTAATTCCACTGATTTCAAAACTCGGTCCTCCAAAAAGTGAAGAGCAACACTTATGCAGTTCTACTACGTGATCTTTTTCTAAAAAGCCATGCTAGAAAGGATTACCTACACATACTGACCAGCTCATGTTATAGACAGAAGCGTGCTACGTGGTAAGCTAATCCGAACTTCTCTCGGCATGTCCAGCCCACTCATTATCTGAGCCAATCATAACTAGTGGGAAGGTTGAGGACCTTTTTCTGTGACTAAACCAACTAGGCTTGTGATTTAACCATTTTATTTGTATATACAGATAGCATACAAGTTGGTTATTAAGGCACATGAAAGTTCACGTAAAAGAAAGCATTTGTCAAAAAACACATTGATAAAAAGTTTACGTTCAAATGGCTCTCCTGTGAAGTAGTGACGCGCGACACTACAGTCCCATTTGACTAATGCAGCACAAAACATCTCCTTCACATAGAGTAGATCACACTGTTGATTGTGGCCTGTGGAATGTTGTCCCACTCTTCAGTGTCTGCAAAAAAAGTATTAAAATGTATGCACTCACTACTGTAAGTCGCTCTGTATAAGAGTGTCTGCTAAATGACTCAACTGTAAAATGTGAAGTTGCTGGATATTGGCAGGAACTGGAACACGCTGTGTCGTACACGTCAATCCAGAGCAACCCAAACATGCTCAATGGGTGACATGTCTGGTGAGTATGCAGGCCATGGGAAAAAAAAAAATCGACATTTTCACCTTCTAGGAATTGTGTAGAGATCCTTGCCACATGGGGCCGTGCATTATCATGCTGAAACATGGTGATGGGGCGGATAAATGGCACGACAATAGGCCTCAGGATCTCGTCTCTTATCCCTGTGCATTCAAATTTCCATCGATAAAATGCAATTCTCTGGCAACAGCGCTGGTGGACATCTGTGGCACTGTATTGTGACAAAACTGCACATTTTAGAATGGCCTTTTATTGTTCCCAGCACAAGGTGCACTTGTGTAATGATCATGCTGTTCAATCAGCTTCTTGATATGCCACATCGGTCAGGCGGATTGATTATTTTGGCAAAGGAGAAAGGCTAGCTAACAGAAATGAAAAAAATATGAGTAGAGATTTTTGTGCATATTTCTGGGATCTCTTATTTCAGCTCATGAAACCAACACTTTACATGTTGAGTTTATATTCGTGTTCAGTGTAGTAGCACGGATGTCAACAATTTGAATAACAATATAAAGGGGATGTCAGTCACACCAACTTTCTCAAAACATGTCACCTGATCTGTTTTTGACCAGACATCTTAACTTCTTGGTGACAGGGGGCAGTATTGAGTAGCTTGGATGAATAAGGTGCCCAGAGTAAACTGCCTGCGACTCTGTCCCAGATACTAATATATACATATTATTAGTAGTATTGGATAGAAAACACTCTGAAGTTTCTAAAACTGTTTGAATGATGTCTGAGTATAACAGAACTCATATGGCAGGCGAAAACATGAGAAAAATCCAACCAGGAAGTGGGAAATCTGAGGTTTGTAGTTTCATTTAACCTTGTGACTAGGGGGCAGTATTTTCATTTTTGAAAAAATAACGTTACCGTAGTAAACGGGATATTTTGTCAGGACAAGATGCTAGAATATGCATATAATTGACAGCTTAGGATAGAAAAAACATTCAAGTTTCCAAAACTGTAAAAATATTGTCTGTGAGTATAACAGAACTGATATTGCCGGCGAAAGCCTGAGAAAAATCCAATCCGGAAGTGACTCATCTTTTGAAAGCTCTGCGTCGCAATGAGTCCCTATTGAGCAGTGAATGGGCTATCAACCAGATTACTTTTTCTCCGTATTCCCCAAGGTGTCTACAGCATTGTGACGTAGTTTTACGCATTTATGTTGAAGAATACCCGTAAGCTGCTACATTGCGCAGGTGGTCATCTGATGGCTCCCAGAGTGATTCTCGCGTAAAACACAGAGGTAGCCATTATTCCAATCGGTCCTACTGAAAAACCAATTGTCCCGGTAGATATATTATCAAATAGATATTTGAAAAACACGTTGAGGATTGATTATAAACAACGTTTGCCATGTTTCTGTCGATATTATGGAGCTAATGTGGAATATTTTTCGGCGTTTTCGTGACTGCAATTTCCGGGCGACTTCTCAGCCAAACGTGAAGAACAAACGGAGCTATTTCGCCTACAAAAATAATACTTTTGGAAAAAAGTAACATTGGCTATCTAACTGGGAGTCTCGTGAGTGAAAACATCCGAAGCTCAAAGGTAAACGATTTAATTGGATTGCTTTTCTGATTTCCGTGACCAAGTTACCTGCTGCTAGCTGGACAAAATGCTATGCTAGGCTATCGATAAACTTACACAAATGCTTGTCTAGCTTTGGCTGTAAAGCATATTTTGAAAATCTGAGATGACAGGGTGATTAACAAAAGGCAAAGCTGTGTCTCAATATATTTCACTTGTGATTTTCATGAATAGGAATATTTATGTCCTTTGTGCCTTTGGAATAGTGAACTAAACGCGCAAACAAAGCGGAGGTATTTGGACATATATATGGACGTAATCGAACAAAACAAACATTTCTTATGGAAGTGGGAATCCTTGGAGTGCATTCCGACGAAGACCAGCAAAGGTAAGTGAAGATTTATAATGTTATTTATGACTTTTGTTGACTCCACAATTTGGCGGGTAACTGTATGGCTTGCTTTTGTGGCTGAACCTGTTCTCGGATTGAATATTGTGCTTTTGCCGTAAAGCTTTTTTGAAATCTGATACAGCGGTTGCATTAAGAACAGGTTCATCTTTAATGTAATGTAAAACATGCATCTTTCATCAAAGTTTATGATGAGTATTTCTGTTATTTGAAATGTCTCTCCGCAATTTCTCCGGATGTTTGAGGCATTTCTGAACATGGCGCCAATGTAAACTGAGGTTTTTGGA
Organism: Oncorhynchus tshawytscha; assembly: GCF_018296145.1. Classification (NCBI taxonomy): domain Eukaryota; kingdom Metazoa; phylum Chordata; class Actinopteri; order Salmoniformes; family Salmonidae; genus Oncorhynchus; species Oncorhynchus tshawytscha. The sequence goes on along the minus strand of NC_056436.1, from coordinate 73,222,695 downwards.
TATAAATATTAACTTGATTGAACAAAACATACATGTATTGTGTAACATTGAGACCTGGGAGTGTCATCTGATGAAGATTGTCATAGGTTAGTGATTCATTTTATCTATATTTCTGCGACACCTCTCTTTGGTTGGAAAATGGCTGAATGCTTTCTGTGACTAGTTGCTGACCTAACATAATGACGTGTTCTGCTTTTGCCGAAAAGCCTTTTTGAAATCGACACTGTGGTTGGATTAACGAGAAGAGTATCTTTAAAATGGTGTAAAATACTTGTATGGTTGAGGAATTTGAATTATGATATTTCTGTTGTTTTGAATTTGGCGCCCTGCAATTTTGCTGGCTGTTGGCGAGGTGGGACGCTAGCGTCCCGAACGATCCCAGAGAGCTTAAATATTCTAAATAGTTAGCCTAATTTCAGTTTGTGAGACAAAAAAAGCAGGTATACTGTAGATAATCATTCTACCATCTAAACCTCTGAAATATTTACTATAAGCAACAAAAAAACAAAATTCAGTTGGTGTACAAAGTAAAAGTTGCAAAAACGAAAGATATGCATAGAAAGCATAGAAATAGTACACAGAATAGATCTACTCCCTCTTAAACCTGCTTTCAATCAGAATGACATATCTATAAAACTCACATTTCTATGTGAATTTGGTTAAGTTACATATTGCAGCTTTAACAAATCAAGGTGCTAACAGGACAACTCTTCAGTTAATCTAAGGCCTGGGGTGAAGGAAAAAGGCAGACATAGTACAAATAGGTTATAGGCTGGCTAGTTCCAGTTACAAAACAGGGATTTCTATAAGGTACATGAATAGAGGGAATCCTATTCTTCGGTGACGCAAAGAACCAACATGCTGATGACCATAGAGATCCTGTCTAATTCCTAATTCTATGCTAATGACCATGTCTAAATTAAGATCTAGATACTGTGACATCCATTAGCTACTTCTATAGAAAAGGAGAAGAAACCAAAACTACATTCAATATTTTAGATTAATCTAATATGTTCCAAAGCAGTGGCAAAACATGAAATTGACCAAAAACTGAAACGGGGAAGGAGGAGAGGAGGGTGGTATTTAAAGTATGCGGGGCACAGGGAGGAACATCGTAGTAGCCGCCCCCCCGCTGTTCCCCTGTACGGCCATTTGGAATCTCACCGAAAATGTACATGACTTCCAACAGGAAGTGAAACTATACTGATTATTAACTGAAAGTGTAGCCTGTTGAGTGTGCACTTATTAGTCACTCGCAAAAAGACGACTTTGGACGATGTAAAAAAAAATTAGGCTATGGTTTCTGCCCCCCCCCACCCCTTCTCAAACGTCTAGTTAACTTATGTCTATCTTACAAACAAATAAAAAACATCAAATATACTATTACACCGATAGATTGCCTATGGCATGCTCTAAATTGACTTTAATGTCAAATATATGACCCCGTTTTTCTCCAAATCACGGCAGGTTGGCTAATAAGGGCCACAAAGACACTACTTCGGAAGCCAGGGAATAACCCATAGATAGGACTGTTGTTTGTACCGGACTGCAGAGTGTATTGTTTTAGTTCCTGATGTTGTAAATCAGCAAAAGGTGTTTTTCTAAATGAACGAGGCAAGTATTTGCTGTTTTATATTTGCTGTAGAATAAAGGCCTAGTAAAAACGCAGATAAGGCAACAGCTACGGAAGTTTAGCCTATAGGAGTCAGTTGAATTATTTTAAAATCAAGTCATAAAATCTGTCATTAATACTAGGATCACTTATTGGTGAAGTGAATCATTCAAGAAGATCGTAGAAAGATAGTTTGACATAGGCTTTGGCTATCAAATTATTTTCAAATGCGTGTTACAAACGTTACATTGTTACATGATAATGTTACAAGTTTACTTGACTGTAACCTTGTAGTTTTAAATATGACTTTATATGAATATCATTGTCACAACACAGACAGTAGGCTACACAACTAACCAAATGACAGACTAACAAATTTAGAAAACATGGTTCTGGCCTAAATTAAACAAAAAAACGTTGAAATAACAAATTAACATGAACTAAAAGGCACATTTACCGTGTATTCCTTTGTTGGGAACATCATTGGAGTTGAAGCCTTTGGAACGGTACGCAGCCCTAACTTCATTGCAGCTTGTCGACTTGGGCTCAGCCTTCGTCGAAACAAACAGCACGGCAAATGTGTAAACCGTAGAGAACACTAACATCGTCTTCATTGAGTCGGTTAAATAAAAGTTTAAAATATAACCGCAACGCAAAAACACGGGAAAGGCGCTCAGCTGTAGGCTATTACTAGGACAGAGTTTCAACTAGCACGTTGAATTTCCTCATGAAGACCCTGATTTCTTTCAACTTCGCTGGCAACGAAAGTTCTAAAAGTTAGCAAGTTGGTTGACTAACTGGATTCTTCATTCACAGCCGTGATTGGGCCACCTTAAACAATTAAGACTAAATAAATAATTAAGGGAAAGTTGTTTTTTAAAGCGAAAGAGTATGAGTTTGTCTTCAGCATGTATTTCGAGTTCCAGACTCTCCGATAGAAACTCAAAGCAGGCAACAAAACATTGGTTTCAAACTTTTCTAAATAAGCAGCCAAACTTATTTTTATAATGTTCGTGTTTAAGTTGCATCCACCTCGACTTCAGTTCCCACAAAGGCCAATGACGATGGAAAGTAGAGATACCCAAAAGTTTTTGCAGCCTTCAGCGCGATGCAGTTGCTTACAGACAGGACACTAGACTGTATTATGAGCGTGCTACAGCTCAGATGTTAGACGCCTAGCAAAGTCCCAGGGAAAATCTCAATTGCACACTCCTCGCGTCCTCTCTCCTCGCCCCATTGGAGAAGAAAGCCAGAGGTCCCGCCCCTCTGACCTTCTCCTCCAATGCGTTTTGAGAAGGAGGCGAATAATGCGGAAAGAGGACGCGAGAAGTAGACAAACTGAGTCCGGACAAAGACTTGGGAACACAAAACGCCCGGGGTGGAGCATTGGCCGGACGTTAAGTAAGCTCTTGCCACTGCGATCTCCAGCAGCCAAAACACACATGGATCTGGGTTTAGAAAACCAGGAGTTATTGGCAAATATCTGTTTTGATTGGTCAGAACACAATTTAGTTGGAAAATATCAGACTTGGTCTGCCTGTGTAAACGCAGACATATAGACCTACTTGAATGTCAAACTTTATTGTGCATTAGTAACAATAAGTGTGGCCTCTGAAAAACCTACACTTTTCTTACCTGCACTTTTCTTTCCACCAAATCTTGACCACATTTAATCTCACCCAATTACCCTCTGAATTCCACTGTGGACCACTTCTACACTGTAAACACACTGACTGCATCATTACTTCCCAGAAGTGTAGAATGGCAGATACATACGGTGCCATGTGTGCGACATTCAAACAAATGACAAATCCCCTGTCCTCAGATCCCCTGTCCTTAAATCCCGTCCTCAAAGGCCTCAGACAGCAACAGACACAGGTAAAGCTACACTGCCGGGGAGAAGGTAGATTGCTTTCTAAGTATGTCTGCCTATCTTGAAATGGGTGTGTAGTGGAGTACAAGGGCTGCTTCCCATATGGCACTCTCTTCCCTATTCAGAGTACTACTTTACAAAAGGAATAGAGTACCATTTGGGAACCGTAGGTGTGTAGTGTGGCGTACTGGGGCTGTGGCAGGTGGAGGAGATGCATGGGCAAGAGACATCTCATTAACAGGATGACAGACAGTCTACTATGACACCACCACCACTCTCCTCTCCAGGCCTGAGGTTCAATCACAGCCACAGCAGCACTGCTGTCTGTCAGACGCTTCATAATTAAAGGAGATATTAGCCAGCACGCTTAGATCATGCCAGATGAAGGTGTGTGTGTGTATGTGTGTGTGTACGTGTGTGTGTCCCCTCTGCCGATGGCTGAGAAGCCTATTGAGGGGCTTGGTTCAAAGAAAAAGCAGTTGTTTTTAAAAAGTTTATTCATGATCCACTGCTCTTACTCATGCAAAATCCCTAACAGATATCTCATAGTTAACCAGTATCCCTAACAGATATCTCATAGTTAACCAGTATCCCTAACAGATACAGTGGGGCAAAAAAGTATTTAGTCAGCCACCAATTGTGCAAGTTCTCCCACTTAAAAAGATGAGAGAGGCCTGTAATTTTCATCATAGGTACACTTCAACTGTGACAGACAAAATGAGGGGAAAAAATCTAGAAAATCACATTGTAGGATTTTTAATGAATTTATTTGCAAATTATGATAGAAAATAAGTATTTGGTCACCTACAAAGAAGCAAGATTTCTGGCTCTCACAAACCTGTAACTTCTTCTTTAAGAGGCTCCTCTGTCCTCCACTCGTTACCTGTATTAATGGCACCTGTTTGAACTTGTTATCAGTATAAAAGACACCTGTCCACAACCTCAAACAGTCACACGCCAAACTCCACTATGGCCAAGACCAAAGAGCTGTCAAAGGACACCAGAAACAAAATTGTAGACCTGCACCAGGCTGGGAAGACTGAATCTGCAATAGGGAAGCAGCTTGGTTTGAAGAAATCAACTGTGGGAGCAATTATTAGGAAATGGAAGACATACAAGACCACTGATAATCTCCCTCGATCTGGGCCTCCACGCAAGATCTCACCCCGTGGGGTCAAAATGATCACAAGAACGGTGAGCAAAAATCCCAGAACCACACGGGGGGACCGAGTGAATGACCTGCAGAGAGCTGGGACCAAAGTAACAAAGCCTACCATCAGTAACACCATACGCCACCAGGGACTCAAATCCTGCAGTGCCAGACGTGTCCCCCTGCTTAAGCCAGTACATGTCCAGGCCCGTCTGAAGTTTGCTAGAGAGCATTTGGATGATCCAGAAGAAGATTGGGAGAATGTCATATGGTCAGATGAAACCAAAATAGAACTTTTTGGTAAAAACTCAACTCCTCGTGTTTGGAGGACAAAGAATGCTGAGTTGCATCCAAAGAACACCATACCTACTGTGTAGCATGGGGGTGGAAACATCATGCTTTGGGGCTGTTTTTCTGCAAAGGGACCAGGACGACTGATCCGTGTAAAGGAAAGAATGAATGGGGCCTTGTATCGTGAGATTTTGAGTGAAACACTCATTCCATACCCCTGTTAGCTAACAATATACCCCTGTTCCCAAACAATATACCCCTGTTCCTCAACAATATTTCCCTGCTCCTCAACAATATACCCTTGTTCCCCAACAATATGTCCCTGTTCCCCAACAATGTACCCCTGATCCCTAACAATATACCCATGTTCCCTAACAATTTTCCCCGTTCCCCAACAATATATATATTTTCCCCAACAACATTTCCATGTTCCCCAAGAATATATCCATGTTCCATATACCCCTGTTGTCACGGCTGGCTGAAGGGTGGACCAAGGTGCAGCATGGTAAGCGTACATTTGAACTTTATTTAAAAATGACGCCGACAAAACGAAGAACAAAAAAAACAACCGTGAAGGTTTGTGCTATGTGCCCTGAACAACTACAAAGATAACTTCCCACAAAACAGGTGGGGGAAAAGGGTACCTAAGTATGGTTCTCAAACAGAGACAACGATAGACAGCTGTCCCTGATTGAGAACCATACCAGGCCAAGACATAGAAATACAAAACATAGAAGAAAGAACATAGAATGCCCACCCTAGTCACACCCTGGCCTAACCAAAATAGAGAATAAAAAGCCTCTCTATGGCTAGGGCGTGACACCTGTTCCCTAACAATACCCCTGTTCCCCAACAATATACCCTTGTTCCCCAAAAATATATCCCTGGTTCCCTAACAATACCCCTGTTCCCCAACAATATACCCCAGTTCCCCAACAATATACCCCTGTTGTCACGGCTGGCTGAAGGGTGGACCAAGGTGCAGCATGGTAAGCGTACATTTGAACTTTATTTAAAAATGACGCCGACAAAACGAAGAACAAAAAAAACAACCGTGAAGGTTTGTGCTATGTGCCCTGAACAACTACAAAGATAACTTCCCACAAAACAGGTGGGGGAAAAGGGTACCTAAGTATGGTTCTCAAACAGAGACAATGATAGACAACCATACCAGGCCAAGACATAGAAATACAAAACATAGAAGAAAGAACATAGAATGCCCACCCTAGTCACACCCTGGCCTAACCAAAATAGAGAATAAAAAGCCTCTCTATGGCTAGCGCGTGACACCTGTTCCCTAACAATACCCCTGTTCCCCAACAATATACCCTTGTTCCCCAAAAATATATCCCTGTTCCCCAAAAATATATCCCTGTTCCCCAACAATATACCTCTGTTAACTAACAATATATCCCTTTTCCCCAACAATGTTTCACGGTTCCCAAACAATTTATCCCTGTTCCCCATCAATATATCCCTGTTCCCCAACAAAATACACCTGTTCACCAGCAATATACCCCTGTTCCCCAAAAGTATATCCCGGTTCCCCAACAATATACAGTGGGGAGAACATGTATTTGATAACCTGCAAAATCGGCAGTGTTTCCTACTTACAAAGCATGTAGAGGTCTGTAATTTGTATCATAGGTACACTTCAACTGTGAGATATGGAATCTTAAACAAAAATCCAGAAAATCACATTGTATGATTTTTAAGTAATTAATTTGCATTTTATTGCATGACATAAGTATTTGATACATCAGAAAAGCAGAACTTAATATTTGGTACAGAACCCTTTGTTTGTAATTACAGAGATCATACGTTTCCTGTAGTACTTGACCAGGTTTGCACACACTGCAGCAGGGATTTTGCCCCACTCCTCCATACAGACCTTCTCCAGATCCTTCAGGTTTCGGGGCTGTTGCTGGGCAATACGGACTTTCAGCTCCCTCCAAAGATTTTCTATTGGGTTCGGGTGTGGAGACTGGCTAAGCCACTCCAGGACCTTGAGATGCTTCTTACGGAGCCACTCCTTAGTTGCCCTGGCTGTGTGTTTTGGGTCGTTGTCATGCTGGAAGACCCAGCCATGACCCATCTTCAATGCTCTTACTGGGGGAAGGAGGTTGTTGGCCAAGATCTCGCGATACATGGCCCCATCCATCCTCCCCTCAATACGGTGCAGTCGTCCTGTCCCCTTTGCAGAAAAGCATCCCTAAAGAATGATGTTTCCACCTCCATGCTTCACAGTTGGGATGGTGTTCTTGGGGTTGTACTCATCCTTCTTCTTCCTCCAAACACGGCGAGTGGAGTTTAGACCAAAAAGCTCTATTTTTGTCTCATCAGACCGCATGACCTTCTCCCATTCCTCCTCTGGATCATCCAGATGGTCATTGGCAAACTTCAGACGGGCCTGGACATGCGCTGGCTTGAGCAGGGGGACCTTGCGTGCGCTGCAGGATTTCAATCCATGGCAGCGTTGTGTGTTACTAATGGTTTTCTTTGAGACTGTGGTCCCAGCTTTCTTCAGGTCATTGACCAGGTCCTGCTGTGTAGTTCTGGGCTGTTCCCTCACCTTCCTCATGATCATTGATGGCCCACGAGGTGAGATCTTACATGGAGCCCCAGACCGAGGGTGATTGACCGCCATCTTGAACTTCTTCCATTTTCTAACAGTTGTTGCCTTCTCACCAAGCTGCTTGCCTATTGTCCTGTAGTCCATCCCAGCCTTGTGCAGGTCTACAATTTTATCCCTGATGTAATTACACAGCTCTCTGGTGTTGGCCATTGTGGAGAGGTTGGAGTCTGTTTGATTGAGTGTGTGGACAGGTGTCTTTTATACAGGTAACGAGTTCAAACAGGTGCAGTTAATACAGGTAATGAGTGGAGAACAGGAGGGCTTCTGAAAGAAAAACTAACAGGTCTGTGAGAGACGGAATTCCTTCTGGTTGGTAGGTGATCAAATAGTTATGTCATGCAATAAAATGCAAATTAATTACTTAAAAATCATACAATGTGATTTTCTGGATTTTTGACCTCTACATGCTTTGTAAGTAGGAAAACCTGCAAAATCAGCAGTGTATCAAATACTTGTTCTCCCCACTGTATCACAGTTCCCCAACAATATACCCCTGTTCCCCAACAAGGTACCCCTGTTCCCCAACAATATACCCCTGTTCCACAACAATATATCCCTGTTCCACAACAATATACCCCTGTTCCCAACAATATACCCCTGTTCCCCAACAATATACCCCTGTTCCACAACAATATATCCATGTTCCCCAACAATATATCCCTGTTCCCCAACAATATACCCCTTTTCCCTAACAATATTCCCCTGTTCCCCAACAATATACCCCTGTTCCCCAACAATATACCTCTGTTCCACAACAATATATCCCTGTTCCACAACAATATACCCCTGTTCCCTAACAATACACCCCTGTTCCCTAACAATACACCCCTGTTCCCTAACAATACACCCCTGTTTCCCAACAATATACCACTGTTCCCCAACAATGTACCACTGTTCCCCAACAATGTACCCTTGTTCCCCAACAATATACCCCTGTTCCACAACAATATACCCCTGTTCCACAACAATATACCCCTGTTCCCTAACAATATACACCTGGTCCCCAACAATGTACCCCTGTCCCCCAACAATATACCCCTGTTTTCCTAACAATATTCCCCTGTTCCCCAACAATATTTCCCAGTTTCCCAATAATATACCCCTGTTCCCCAACAATGTACACCTGTTCCCAAACAATATACCTCTGTTCCACAACAATATATCCCTGTTCCACAACAATATACATCTGTTCCACAACAATATATCCCTGTTCCACAACAATATACCCCTGTTCCACAACAATATACCCCTGTTCCACAACAATATACCCCTGTTCCACAACAATATACCCCTGTTCCACAACAATATACCCCTGTTCCCTAACAATATACACCTGGTCCCCAACAATGTACCCCTGTCCCCCAACTATATACCCCTGTTTTCCTAACAATATTCCCCTGTTCCCCAACAATATTTCCCAGTTTCCCAATAATATACCCCTGTTCCCCAACAATGTACACCTGTTCCCAAACAATATACCTCTGTTCCACAACAATATATCCCTGTTCCACAACAATATACATCTGTTCCACAACAATATATCCCTGTTCCACAACAATATACCCCTGTTCCCTAACAATATACACCTGTTCCCCAACAATGTACCCCTGGTCCCCAACAATATATCCCTGTTTTCCTAACAATATTCCCCTGTTCCCCAACAATATATCCCAGTTTCCCAATAATATACCCCTGTTCCCCAACAATGTACACCTGTTCCCAAACAATATACCCCTGTTCCCCAACAATATACCCATGTTCCCCAATAATGTACCTCTGTCTCCAACAATATACCCCTGTTCGCTGACAATATAGGCCTCATATCGAACCTTCTTATTGTCCCCCCTGTGTTTTAACATTTGTGGTTGGGGGTCATGTGTGCATGGGCACATTTGGGTTTGGGGGGTAGCACTCAGCAAACTGACATTCCTGCTTTTGTATGTCCACATTCCAGTCTGCTCCATTCATTCCGTGATACTGCGGCTGCTGGGGAAGCCAGGGCTGGACGAAGAGCAGGTGTGACTGTGGCTACTGGGGAAGCCAATGGTTGACAAAGAGCAGGTGTGACTGCGGTTGTTTGGGAAGCCAATGGTTGACGAAGAGCAGGCTTGACTGCGGCTGCTGGGGAAGCCAGGGGTTGACGAAGGGCAGGCGTGACTGCGGCTGCTGGGGAAGCCAGGGGTTGACGAAGAGCAGGCGTGCGTCCCAAATGACGCCCTATCCCGTATATAGTGCCTGGGCGCTCTGGTCAAAAGTAATGCACTTTATAGGGACTAGGGTGCCATTTGGGACGGGAGGATGCTGGGCCGCGTGCATGGGAGACCATGGGGCATTTGCTCTTCTCAATGGGATAACAAAAGGTAAGAAAATGGTCCAGTGCCATGGTGATTAAATGTGGATAAGCATTGATAGAGGTTTCTAGCTTCCCTTTATCTGATGAATTTCAACATCTAGCTGACTGGTTGAATCGGAGAGGAGAGGAGAAGACTGTCTGTGTGTACAGTATATTTCATGTGAACAATATCATTGCGAAAGCATTAATTGAAGTATGTTATTACAGTGTTTATAATCCACTGCTTGATTTCCTCTCAAACACATGAAGGTGCTTTTGAGTTCAACATCTGATACCACAATGGAAAACATTCTGGCCATGCATTTGTGTGCATAAGTAATAATGAGCACATTCATACATGAAGATGGAGTCACTAAAGCAGAAAATCTAACTGTTCTTGATTATAGGCAGCTACTCCCACTGTTCCCGCTGACTAACATCAAATTGACCTTTCACTCGGACAATGTGGGCCGTTTCTACGTTGCCCCAATATTACCTTAAGAAAACATCCAGGCTCCGCATTTCAATGGGGCTGTTTGCCTCACATTAGCATTAGGAGAATAGATCAGCAGGCTGGGTCAGCTGTCTGGCTGCTCCCCCTATCCCTCTCTGGGTCAGAAGTCTGGCTGCTCTCCCTCTCCCCCCCTGGGCCAGTTGCCTGGCTTCTCTCTCTCTCCCTCCCTGGGCCAGTTTCCGGGGCTTCACTCTCTCTCCCTCCCTGGGTCAGCTGTCTGGCTGCTCTCCATCTCCCTCCCTGGGTCAGCTGTCTGGCTGCTCTCCATCTCCCTCCCTGGGTCAGTTACCTGACTTCTCTCTCCCTCCCTGGGCCAGCTGCCTGGTTGCTCTCCCTCTCCCTCCCTGGGTCAGTTGCCTGACTTCTCTCTCCCTCTCCCTCCCAGGGTCAGCTGCCTGGCTGCTCTCCCTCTCTTCCTCCCTGGGTCAGTTGCCTGACTTCTCTCTCCCTCCCTGGGTCAGTTGCCTGACTTCTCTCTCTCCCTCCCTGGGTCAGTTGCCTGACTTCTCTCTCCCTCCCTGGGTCAGTTGCCTGACTTCTCTCTCCCTCCCTGGGTCAGTTGCCTGACTTCTCTCTCCCTCCCTGGGTCAGTTGCCTGACTTCTCTCTCCCTCCCTGGGTCAGTTGCCTGACTTCTCTCTCCCTCTCTGGGTCAGTTGCCTGACTGCTCTCTCCCTCCCTGGGTCAGTTGCCTGACTTCTCTCTCCCTCTCCCTAGCTGGGTGAGCTGCGTGTGTTTCACGTGTGTGCAGCTTTGGTGATGGCCCTGTTAACAGAGGCTGAAGAAGAGACAATGGCATTTACACTTGTTCAAATAGAGACTAAATACAAACACAACCTTAATAAATCTCCTTGACTAATTGGATGTGTGAGACATGGCAGAGTGAGTGTTTGTCACCTGGTCAGGTATAAGGGATAACTTGTCCTGGGAGGTTAATGACATTAGATTTTTATCATTGGAACTTTTGTGTTTGTAAATGTTTTATTGTTTATTTCACATTTGTTTATTATCTATTTCACTTGATTTGGCAATGTAAAAATATGTTTGCCATGCCAACAAAGTCTCTTAAATGTAAATTGAATTGATAGGGGGGCTCAGGCTAAAAGTCCTGCTCCAGTCTGCTTTTCAGCTAATTTATCAGCTGATTTACTTACCAAAAGGCACATCTCAACAGGTGGTCCAGGTATCCTCATGACATGGCACAAGTGTGTGGGGGGGATTCCTCTTTTGTTCTCTGTTGCCCAGCTATTGTTCCTCAAGCAAGGCGGGAGAACGATGACATCACTAATCCCAATCAGACCAACACAAAAATCGCTGGAGGACATCCTAAATGGAACCCCATTCCCTACATAGTGCACCTTTGACCAGAGCCCATAGTGCACTATATACAGAATAGGGTGCCATTTGGCACATAGACCTCATCATCTGAAGAGGTGCTGTGGAATCTGTTTTTCCTATATCAGTCAGTCTTGACTCGCCTTCAAAATCATCTTTGGTGTGTAACTCATCCATTGATTGATAGGTGCTAAAGAACCACCCCTTTACCTGTCCCTGGACAGTAGGCCTTCCTATCCAGAATAACTTGCCAGAGTCTTTAACAGCGGTGGGCAATTCTAGTCCTCGAGGGCCTGATTGGTGTCACAGTTTTGCCCCAGCTCAGTTTTGCCCCAACACACCGGACTCCAATAATCATCATGATCTTCAGTTTAGAATGCAATTTGTTTAATCAGCTGTGTTTGCAAGGGATGGAGAAAAGGTGTGCCACCAGTCAGGCCCTCGAGGACTGGAGTTGCCCACCCCTGGGCCAGACAGTCACTTGATCCTCACTGCTCTGCAATCAGCTGAGATTATTTGGTCACTAATTGGACATTCAGTTCTTAATTAGACTCTGTCTAAACATGTTGGGTGCGTTCCAAATGGCAGCCTATTCCCCAAACAGTGTACTACTTTTGATCAGGGCTCATAGTGCTCAGGTCAAAAGTAATGCACTATATAAGGAATAGGGTGCCATTTGAGACGTACCCATTATCTTACACTCTTAGAAAAAAAGGTTCCAAAGGAGAACCCTTTTTGGTTCCAGATAGAACCCTTTTCGGTTCCAGGTAGAACACTTTTGGGTTCCATGAAAAACCCTCCTTGAAGCAAAAGGGTTCTACCTGGAACCAGAAAGGGTTCTTCACAGGGTTCTCCTATGGGGACAGCTGAATAACCCTTTTAGGTTCTATATAGCACCTTTTTTCTAAGAGTGTACCATAGGAACACTATATATAGACAAGTCTGTGGACACCCCTTCAAATGAGTGGATCCGGCTATTTCAGCCACACCCTTTTTTGACAGGTATATAAAATCGAGCACACAGCCAATCTCCATAGACAGTGACTTTCAACATGGAGTAGGGTGCCACCTTTCCAACAAGTTAGTTGGAAGTTAGTCAAATTTCTGCCTTGCTAGAGTCGCCCGGTCAACTGTAAGTGCTTTTATTGTGAAGTAGAAACATCTAGGAGCAACAGCGGCTCAGCCGCGAAGTGGTAGGCCACACAAGCTCACAGAGCGGGACCGCCGAGGGGGAGTTTGGAACTCGGTAGTGAGTGAACTGTTCGTCGGGAGCTTCATGAAATGGGTTTCCATGGCCGTGTAGCTGCACACAAGCCTAAGATCACCATGTGCATTGCCAAGCGTCAGCTGGAGTGGTGTAAAGCTCGCCGTCATCGGACTCTGGAGCAGTGGAAACTATAGCATACAGCATCATTTTGGTCATGTTGTGTATCTATAAAAAACGCAATACACATTAACTCAGTCTTATTGTAGCTGGTCATTTTTAGTACTTTATTTTTATTACTTTGCCTCAAATAGCCATTTTTTTAAAAATAATAATGTAGACACAAATATTTGTAACTCCTGGTTTTGAACCAGCCTTGTATTATTGTACATACAATTAATATATACCTTCCAAGCTTTGGGAAGGTTTGAAAATAGCAAACTTCCGGAAAGTTGTGGAGAACTTGAAAATTAAATGAAAGATTTAAAAAAAACTGTACATTGTCTCTACACATATTCCTCCTTGCTCTTTCCCCATGCTAAATAATGCTGGGAATGTACAGCTGGTTGCATCCCAAATAGCACCAAGCCAATAGGGCTCTGGTCAAAAGCAGTGCACTACAGATGTAGGATCTTAATTTAAGTCCGTTTGCAACAGGAAATGTGAATTAATTTACATTTTTGTAGGGCTTGATATATTTTTAATTAGGGCAAATCATCAAGACTAAAATTTCAAAGTGGAAATTACAAACTTTAGAAGCCTGCTTAAAACTCATATAAACTACAAGTTTGCATTTCCTTCTGTGCAGGAAAATTCTCAGCAGCAATTGAGTGATCAAATTAAGATCCTACATCTGTATATAGGGAATAGGGTGCCATTTGGGACACAGCTCAGAAGAGAAAAGAGAATGCTCCTCCTATCAGGACGTATTGTTGACCAGTTGATGTCAGGATTGTTCATTCATCTTCATTCAAAACTATCAACATTGCAATTAAATATATTTCCTGAAGATGACATCAAAAATACAGACAAAAAAACAACATTCTGTACAGTTTTCAGGCAAGGATAGGATAATACAGATGTAGGATCTTAATTTGAGTCAGTTTTATACAGCAGGAAAATAATCCTGCAGCGACAGGAAATGTTAATTAGTAACATGGATATATTTTTTGTTAGGGCAAATCAAGTCTGAGCTTTTAAAGTGGAAATTACAAACTTTAGAAGCCTTTTAAAAACTCAAATACACTACAAGTTTGCATTTTCAGCAATAATAGAGTGATCAAATAATAGAGTGATCAGATAAATAAGATCCTACATCTCTATATAGGGAATAGGGTGCCATTTGGGACACAGTTCAGAAGAAAAAAGAGAATGCTCCTCCTATCAGGAGGTATTCTTGACCAGTTGATGGCAGGGTTGTTCATTCAGCTTCATTCAAAACGATCAACATTGCAATTAAATGGCATCAAAGATACAGACAACAAAAACAACATTCTGTACAGTTTTCAGGCAAGGATAGGAGAATACAGATGTAGGATCTTAATTTGAGCCAGTTAGAAGCCTTTTTAAACCTTCAATACACTACAAGTTTTCATTTCCTGCTGTGCAGGAAAATTCTCAGCAACAAAAGAGTGATCAAATGATGATCCTACATCTGTTTATACTCCCATGAGTTACTAGCTTTACTGATCAGCAAACCAAGCAGACAGAAAAAAAATTCTTCAACAGCTAAGACCTCAATTAACCCCCTGTGGGGTTAACTATCCTTTTAATTTTTGGGAAAGGTTACTACTGAAAAAGCACTACAAGGTGTTTCCAAACAGTAATAGAAGCAAACACTAATGGTTGAAAGGAGACACACACTTGAGTCAGGCGAATCAATCTGATCCAATACAATGCTTCCTGGAAACAGTTGCCATGGTGGCGCGTCAGCGGAGACAAGAGTGGGACAAGTGACTTGGAGGGGTTGACTCTCGGAGCTAACCTTTAATCTAACAGGCATCATTTTGTCTTCATCAGGTCACAATCAAGACAAGAGGGAGAAGGGGAGACAGACAGAATGAGGGAGAGACAGGAAGAGGAAGAGAAAGAGAGAGACAGACAGACAAATAAAATACACCACCTGCTCTGACAAACAGCATGTTTAAAGCACATTTTGAAATTCGTCCCAGTTGGGTGTCACCTTGGCCTGTGGGACCTGTGAGTTCACAACAACCCCTTAATTAACGTCCTCTAATCGCAACACATCCCAGGGATACTTTTACTGCCCACGGAGGAAGTGGGCGTCAGAGCTAACTAACTGCTTTCAATACCTTCTCCCTGCAGGGCGACACAATGCAGTGAGAGTGAGAGAAAGAGGACAGAGAGAGAGATAGAGGAGGGAAGAGAGAGGAGAGACAGATAAAGGAAAGAGAGTTAGAGGTAAAATGAGAGATGGGTGACGAGAGTACAGACAAATACAGGGGTGGAGAGAGAGGAGGGAGTTAGGGGAGACCGGAGAGAGGAGAGAGAGAGTGGTGGAGACAGAGGAGAGAGTTAGAGGAGACCGGAGAGAGGAGAGAGAGAGTGTGGTGGAGACAGGGGAGAGAGAGAGGAGATAGGAGAGAGGAGAGAGAGAGAGTGGTTGAAACAGAGGAGAGAGAGAGGAGAGAGTTAGAGGAGACCGGAGAGAGAGAGAGAGAGAGAGAGTGGGGGAGACAGAGGAGAGAGAGAGAGGAGATAGGAGAGAGGAGATCAGAGAGAGAGAGTGGTTAAAACAGAGAGGAGAGAGGAGAGAGTTAGAGGAGACCGGAGGAGAGAGAGAGAGAGAGAGAGAGTGGGGGAGACAGAGGAGAGAGAGGAGATAGGAGAGAGGAGATCAGAGAGAGAGAGTGGTTGAAACAGAGGAGAGAGAGAGGAGAGAGTTAGAGGAGATCGGAGAGAGGAGATCAGAGAGAGAGAGAGTAGTTGAGACAGAGGAGAGAGAGAGGAGAGAGTTAGAGGAGATCAGAGAGAGAGAGTGGTTGAGACAGAGGAGAGAGAGAGGAGAGAGTTAGAGGAGATCAGAAAGAGAGAGTGGTGGAGACAGAGGAGAGAGAGAGGAGATCAGAGAGAGAGAGTGGTGGAGACAGAGGAGAGAATTAGAGGAGATCAGAGAGAGAGTGGTTGAGACAGAGGAGAGAGAGGAGATAGGAGAGAGGAGATCAGAGAGAGAGAGTGGTGGAGACAGAGGAGAGAGAGAGGAGAGAGTTAGAGGAGATCAGAGAGAGAGTGGTTGAGACAAAGGAGAGAGAGAGGAGAGAGTTAGAGGAGATCAGAGAGAGAGAGTGGTGGAGACAGAGGAGAGAGTTAGAGGAGATCAGAGAGAGAGAGTGGTGGAGACAGGAGAGAGGAGATCGTAGAGAGGACATCAGAGAGAGAGTGGTGGAGACAGAGGAGAGAGAGGAGAGAGAGTTAGAGGAGATCAGAGAGAGAGAGTGGTGGAGACAGAGGAGAGAGAGGAGATAGTTAGATGAGATCAGAGAGATAGTGGTTGAGACAGAGGAGAGAGAGGAGAGAGTTAGAGGAGATCAGAGAGAGAGAGTGGTGGAGACAGAGGAGAAAGAGAGGAGATAGGAGAGAGGAGATCAGAGAGAGTAGTTCAGACAGAGGAGAGAGAGAGGAGATAGTTAGAGGAGATCAGAGAGAGAGAGTGGTGGAGACAGAGGAGAGAGAGAGAAGAGAGTTAAAGGAGATCAGAGAGAGAGTGGTGGAGACAGAGGAGAGAGAGAGGAGATAGTTAGAGGAGATCAGAGAGAGAGAGTGGTGGAAACAGAGGAGAGAGAGAGGAGAGAGTTAGAGATCAGAGAGAGAGAGAGTGGTGGAGACAGAGAGAGAGAGAGAGGAGAGAGTTAGAGGAGATCAGAGAGAGAGAGTGGTGGAGACAGAGGAGAGAGTTAGAGGAGAGAGAGAGGAGATAGGAGAAAGGAGATGAGAGAGCGAGTGGTGGAGACAGAGAGAGAGAGAGAGGAGAGAGTTAGAGATCAGATCAGAGAGAGAGTGGTGGAGACAGAGGAGAGAGTTAGAGGAGAGAGAGAGAGGAGGAGAAAGGAGATCAGAGAGAGAGAGTGGTGGAGACAGAGGAGAGAGAGAGAGAGAGAGTTAGAGGAGATCAGAGAGAGAGAGTGGTGGAGACAGAGGAGAGAGTTAGAGGAGAGAGAGAGGAGATAGGAGAAAGGAGATCAGAGAGAGAGAGTGGTGGAGACAGAGGAGAGAGAGAGGAGAGAGTTAGAGGAGATCAGAGAGAGAGAGTGGTGGAGACAGAGGAGAGAGTTAGAGGAGAGAGAGAGGAGATAGGAGAAAGGAGATCAGAGAGAGAGAGTGGTGGAGACAGAGGAGAGAGAGAGGAGAGAGTTAGAGGAGATCAGAGAGAGAGAGTGGTGGAGACAGAGGAGAGAGTTAGAGGAGAGAGAGAGGAGATAGGAGAGAGAAGATCGGAGAGAGGAGATCAGAGAGAGAGAGTGGTGGAGACAGAGGAGAGAGAGAGGAGAGAGTTAGAGGAGATCAGAGAGAGAGAGTGGTGGAGACAGAGGAGAGAGTTAGAGGAGAGAGAGAGGAGATAGGAGAAAGGAGATCAGAGAGGGAGAGTGGTGGAGACAGAGGAGAGAGAGAGGAGAGAGTTAGAGGAGATCAGAGAGAGAGTGAGTGGTGGAGACAGAGGAGAGAGAGAGGAGAGAGTTAGAGGAGATCAGAGAGAGAGAGTGGTGGAGACAGAGGAGAGAGAGAGGAGAGAGTTAGAGGAGATCAGAGAGAGAGAGTGGTGGAGACAGAGGAGAGAGAGAGGAGAGAGTTAGAGGAGATCAGAGAGATAGAGTGGTGGAGACAGAGGAGAGAGAGAGGAGATAGGAGAGAGGAGATCAGAGAGAGTAGTTGAGACAGAGGAGAGAGAGAGGAGATAGAGGAGATCAGAGAGAGAGAGTGGTGGAGACAGAGGAGAGAGAGAGAAGAGAGTTAAAGGAGATCAGAGAGAGAGTGGTGGAGACAGAGGAGAGAGAGAGGAGATAGTTAGAGGAGATCAGAGAGAGAGAGTGGTGGAAACAGAGGAGATAGAGAGGAGAGAGTTAGAGGAGATCAGAGAGAGAGAGAGTGGTGGAGACAGAGGAGAGAGAGAGGAGAGAGTTAGTGGAGATCAGAGAGAGAGAGTGGTGGAGACAGAGGAGAGTGAGAGGAGAGAGTTAGAGATCAGAGAGAGAGAGTTATTTGACTTTATATATTATCTACCTCACTTGCTTTGGCAATGTTAACACATGTTTCCCATGCCAATAAAGCCCCTTGAATTGAATTGAACTGAATTGAGTGGTGGAGACAGAGGAGAGAGTTAGAGGAGATCAGAGAGAGAGAGTGGTGGAGACAGAGGAGAGAGTTAGAGGAGGTCAGAGAGAGAGTGGTGGAGACAGAGGAGAGAGAGAGGAGAGAGTTAAAGGAGATCAGAGAGAGAGTGGTGGAGACAGAGGAGAGAGAGAGGAGAGAGTTAGAGGAGATCAGAGAGAGAGAGTGGTGGAGACAGAGGAGAGAGAGAGGAGATAGGAGAGAGGAGATCAGAGAGAGAGAGTGGTGGAGACAGAAGAGAGAGAGTAGATCGAGAGAGAGTGGTTGAGACAGATGAGAGAGGAGATCGGAGAGAGGAGATCAGAGAGAGAGAGTGGTGGAGACAGAGGAGAGAGAGAGGAGAGAGTTAGAGGAGATCAGAGAGAGAGTGGTGGAGACAGAGAGAGAGAGAGAGGAGAGAGTTAGAGGAGAGAGAGAGAGAGAGAGAGAGAGTGGTGGAGACAGAGGACAGAGAGAGGAGAGAGTTAGAGGAGATCAGAGAGAGAGAGTGGTGGAAACAGAGGAGAGAGAGAGGAGAGAGTTAGAGATCAGAGAGAGAGAGAGTGGTGGAGACAGAGGAGAGAGAGAGGAGAGAGTTAGAGGAGATCAGAGAGAGAGAGTGGTGGAGACAGAGGAGAGAGTTAGAGGAGAGAGAGAGGAGATAGGAGAAAGGAGATCAGAGAGAGAGAGTGGTGGAGACAGAAGAGAGAGAGTAGATCCGAGAGAGAGTGGTTGAGACAGATGAGAGAGGAGATCGGAGAGAGGAGATCAGAGAGAGAGAGTGGTGGAGACAGAGGAGAGAGAGAGGAGAGAGTTAGAGGAGATCAGAGAGAGAGTGGTGGAGACAGAGGAGAGAGAGAGGAGAGAGTTAGAGGAGATCAGAGAGAGAGAGAGTGGTGGAGACAGAGGAGAGAGAGAGGAGAGAGTTAGAGGAGATCAGAGAGAGAGAGTGGTGGAAACAGAGGAGAGAGAGAGGAGAGAGTTAGAGATCAGAGAGAGAGAGAGTGGTGGAGACAGAGGAGAGAGAGAGGAGAGAGTTAGAGGAGATCAGAGAGAGAGAGTGGTGGAGACAGAGGAGAGAGTTAGAGGAGAGAGAGAGGAGATAGGAGAAAGGAGATCAGAGAGAGAGAGTGGTGGAGACAGAGGAGAGAGTTAGAGGAGATCAGAGAGAGAGTGGTGGAGACGAGGAGAGAGTTAGAGGAGAGAGAGGAGATAGGAGAAAGGAGATCAGAGAGAGAGAGTGGTGGAGACAGAGGAGAGAGAGAGAGAGAGTTAGAGGAGATCAGAGAGAGAGTGGTGGAGACAGAGGAGAGAGAGAGAGAGAGAGAGAGGAGATAGGAGAGAGAAGATCGGAGAGAGGAGATCAGAGAGAGAGAGTGGTGGAGACAGAGGAGAGAGAGAGGAGAGAGTTAGAGGAGATCAGAGAGAGAGAGTGGTGGAGACAGAGGAGAGAGTTAGAGAGAGAGAGAGGAGAGAGAGAGAAAGGAGAGAGATCAGAGAGAGAGTGGTGGAGACAGAGGAGAGAGAGAGGAGAGAGTTAGAGGAGATCAGAGAGAGTGGTGGAGACAGAGGAGAGAGAGAGGAGAGAGTTAGAGGAGATCAGAGAGAGAGAGTGGTGGAGACAGAGAGAGAGAGAGAGAGAGAGAGGAGTGAGGAGATCAGAGAGAGTAGTTGAGACAGATATACAAGAGAGAGGAGATAGAGGAGATCAGAGAGAGAGAGTGGTGGAGACAGAGGAGGAGAGAGAGAGAAGAGAGTTAAAGGAGATCAGAGAGAGAGTGGTGGAGACAGAGGAGAGAGAGGAGATAGTTAGAGGAGATCAGAGAGAGAGAGTGGTGGAAACAGAGGAGAGAGAGAGGAGAGAGTTAGAGGAGATCAGAGAGAGAGAGTGGTGGAGACAGAGGAGAGTGAGAGGAGAGAGTTAGAGATCAGAGAGAGAGTTATTTGACTTTATATATTATCTACCTCACTTGCTTTGGCAATGTTAACACATGTTTCCCATGCCAATAAAGCCCCTTGAATTGAATTGAACTGAATTGAGTGGTGGAGACAGAGGAGAGAGTTAGAGGAGGTCAGAGAGAGAGAGTGGTGGAGACAGAGAGAGAGAGTTAGAGGAGGTCAGAGAGAGAGTGGTGGAGACAGAGGAGAGAGAGAGGAGAGAGTTAAAGGAGATCAGAGAGAGAGTGGTGGAGACAGAGGACAGAGAGAGAGAGGAGAGAGTTAGAGGAGATCAGAGAGAGAGAGTGGTGGAGAGACAGAGAGAGAGAGAGGAGATAGAGAGAGAGGAGATCAGAGAGAGAGAGTGGTGGAGACAGAAGAGAGAGAGTAGATCAGAGAGAGAGAGTGGTTGAGACAGATGAGAGAGGAGATCGGAGAGAGGAGATCAGAGAGAGAGAGTGGTGGAGACAGAGAGAGAGAGGAGAGAGTTAGAGGAGATCAGAGAGAGAGAGAGTGGTGGAGACAGAGGAGAGAGAGAGGAGAGAGTTAGAGGAGATCAGAGAGAGAGAGAGTGGTGGAGACAGATGAGAGAGGAGATCGGAGAGAGGAGATCAGAGAGAGAGAGTGGTGGAGACAGAGGAGAGAGAGAGGAGAGAGTTAGAGGAGATCAGAGAGATAGAGTGGTGGAGACAGAGGAGAGAGAGAGGAGATAGGAGAAAGGAGATCAGAGAGAGTAGTTGAGACAGAGGAGAGAGAGAGTGGTTGAGACAGATGAGAGAGGAGATCGGAGAGAGGAGATCAGAGAGAGAGAGTGGTGGAGACAGAGGAGAGAGAGGGGAGAGAGTTAGAGGAGATCAGAGAGAGAGTGGTGGAGACAGAGGAGAGAGAGAGGAGAGAGTTAGAGGAGATCAGAGAGAGAGAGTGGTGGAGACAGAGGAGAGTGAGAGGAGAGAGTTAGAGATCAGAGAGAGAGAGTTATTTGACTTTATATATTATCTACCTCACTTGCTTTGGCAATGTTAACACATGTTTCCCATGCCAATAAAGCCCCTTGAATTGAATTGAACTGAATTGAGTGGTGGAGACAGAGGAGAGAGTTAGAGGAGGTCAGAGAGAGAGAGTGGTGGAGACAGAGGAGAGAGTTAGAGGAGGTCAGAGAGAGAGTGGTGGAGACAGAGGAGAGAGAGAGGAGAGAGTTAAAGGAGATCAGAGAGAGAGTGGTGGAGACAGAGGAGAGAGAGAGGAGAGAGTTAGAGGAGATCAGAGAGAGAGAGTGGTGGAGACAGAGGAGAGAGAGAGGAGATAGGAGAGAGGAGATCAGAGAGAGAGAGTGGTGGAGACAGAAGAGAGAGAGTAGATCCGAGAGAGAGTGGTTGAGACAGATGAGAGAGGAGATCGGAGAGAGGAGATCAGAGAGAGAGAGTGGTGGAGACAGAGGAGAGAGAGAGGAGAGAGTTAGAGGAGATCAGAGAGAGAGAGTGGTGGAGACAGAGGAGAGAGAGAGGAGAGAGTTAGAGGAGATCAGAGAGAGAGAGAGTGGTGGAGACAGAGGAGAGAGAGAGGAGAGAGTTAGAGGAGATCAGAGAGAGAGAGTGGTGGAGACAGTGGAGAGTGAGAGGAGAGAGTTAGAGATCAGAGAGAGAGAGAGTGGTGGAGACAGAGGAGAGAGAGAGGAGAGTTAGAGGAGATCAGAGAGAGAGAGAGTGGTGGAGACAGAGGAGAGAGAGAGGAGAGAGTTAGAGGAGATCAGAGAGAGAGAGTTATTTGACTTTATATATTATCTACCTCACTTGCTTTGGCAATGTTAACACATGTTTCCCATGCCAATAAAGCCCCTTGAATTGAATTGAACTGAATTGAGTGGTGGAGACAGAGGAGAGAGTTAGAGGAGATCAGAGAGAGAGAGTGGTGGAGACAGAGGAGAGTTAGAGGAGATCAGAGAGAGAGAGTGGTGGAGACAGAGGAGAGCGAGAGGAGAGAGTTAGAGGAGATCAGAGAGAGAGAGTGGTGGAGACAGAGGAGAGAGAGAGTCAGAGATGTCTGTCCACTCTGTGAGTTCTGAGTCCTCTTCACCCGAAAGAACAGAACACCTGTAGCTCCTCTAGGGATCAGAGTCTCAGCTCTAAGGGCCTCAGACAGTTACTTTGTCACAACACCAGGTTTAGTCTAGATGGGTTAGCTGTAGTGGAGGGGGATTCCCTATGAGGAAAGAGTAATGGGAGCACTTAACCAGAATGAGAGGAGGCCAGAGGGGAGGGAAGGGAAAGGCCATAGTCACTTATTTACATGGTGCATTGGGTTTATCTAGACCAGTTGGATGGCCTGGCAGTCGAAGACAAAGGACATCCATGAGTCTCTATTCAGCAAGCAGAGTTTTAAACAGATTAAGAGGACAGTTCATTCACAAAGAGCTGACACAGAAAGTCCCATGTCAGCTTTGGACGAGTCATTGAACTGTTCTGTACACGGGAGGCCTCAGGAGTAATGCCATCTTAATACTGTCAAAACAATGTCTGGCTATGTTTGTGGAATCTCAGAATCAGTCTGCTGTGGAGAGAAGAGGAAAGAGAGGGGAGAGAGACGAGAGAGGAGAGAGGAGAGAGGTAGAGGTGAGAGAGAGAGAGAGAGAGAAGAGAGAGGAGAGAGGTAGAGGTGAGAGAGAGAGAGAGAGAAGATAGAGGGTTAAGAAAGAGGTGAGAGGAAAGAGGAGAGAGAGGAGAGAGGAGAGAAGAGAGAAAAGAGAAGAGAGAAGAGAGAGGAGAGAAGAGAGAGGAGAGAGGAGAGCGAGGAGAAAGGAGAGCGAGGTGAGAGGAGAGAGAAGAAAGAGGAGAGAGAGGAGAGAGAAGAAAGAGGAGAGAGAGGATAGAGGAGAGAGAGGAGATAGATAGAGAGATGAAGAGAGAGGAGAGAGGAAAGAGAGGAGAGATAGGTGGGAGGCATGGGAGGCCTCAGTAGTAATGCCATCTTAATACTGTCAAAACAATGTCTGACTATGTTTGTGGAATCTCAGAATCAGTCTGCTGTGACCCCCAGGGCTGCACTATATATATTTTGGAGGGGTTGGTTACAGCAGAAGACACCTATCCGTCTCTTATAGATTAATAAATTCTTCTTCTTCTGAAAGCTGTGGGTGAGAAGCAGGGATGGATCACTGATTACTGGTCACTGGTGTCCAAGCAGCAGCAGGAGGAGAAGGAAGAGTGTCAGAGGGAGAGCCCCATCCAGGTGACTCAGAACCAGGACAGCCGCAGACGAAGACGGCCCTCCCGCCCTGTCGGAAGTGAGCTGAGGGGTCAGCAAATGGTCATGGAATGTGAAGTCATCCATAGCCAGGTTATCTGCCAGATCTAAGACAGAGATAGACCAGGAGACAGACGGACAGACAAGGAGCCAAACAGACAGACCAGGAGACAGACGGACAAGGAGACAAACAGACAGACCAGGAGACAGACGGACAGACAAGGAGACAAACAGACAGACCAGGAGACAGACAGACAGACAAGGAGACAGACGGACAGCCAAGGAGACAGACAAGGAGACAGACGGACAGACAAGGAGACAAACAGACAGACCAGGAGACAGACAGACAGACAAGGAGGCAAACAGACAGACCAGGAGACAGACAGACAGACAGGAGACAAACAGACAGACAGGAGACAAACAGACAGACAAGGAGACAAACAGACAGACAAGGAGGCAAACAGACAGACAAGGAGACAAACAGACAGACCAGGAGACAAACAGACAGACAAGGAGACAAACAGACAGACCAGGAGACAGACAGACAGACAAGGAGACAGATGGACAGACAAGGAGAAAAACAGACAGACCAGGAGACAGACAGACAGACAAGGAGACAAACAGACAGACCAGGAGACAGACAGACAGACAAGGAGACAAACAGACAGACCAGGAGACAAACAGACAGACAATGAGACAAACAGACAGACAAGGAGACAAACAGACAGATGAGGAGAAAGACAGACAGACAAGGAGACAAACAGACAGACAAGGAGGGTAAACAGACAGACCAGGAGACAGACAGACAGACAGACAGACAAGGAGACAAACAGACCAGTAGACAGACAGACAGACAGACAGACAGACAGACAGACAGACAAACAGACAGACAGACAGACAGACAGACAGACAGACAGACAGACCAGGAGACAGACAGACAGACAATGAGACAAACAGACAGACAAGGAGACAAACAGACAGATGAGGAGACAGACAGACAGACAAGGAGACAAACAGACAGACAAGGAGACAAACAGACAGACCAGGAGACAGACAGACAGACAGACAGACAGACAGACAGACAGACAGACAGACAGACAGACAGACAGACAGACAGACAGACAAGGAGACAAACAGACAGACAAGGAGACAAACAGACAGATCAGTAGACAGACAGACAGACAGACAGACAGACAGACAGACAGACAGACAGACAGACAGACAGACAGACAGACAGACAGACAAGGAGCCAAACAGACATACCAGGAGACAGACAAGGAGACAAACAGACCAGGAGACAAACAGACAGATTAGTAGACAGACAGACCAGGAGACAAACAGACAGACCAGGAGACAGACAGTCAGACAGACAGACAGACAGACCAGTAGACAGACAGACAGACAAGGAGACAAACAGACAGACCAGGAGACAGACAGACAGGGAGACAAACAGACAGATCAGTAGAAAGATAGACAGACAGACAGACGGACAGACAGACAGACAGACCAGGAGACAGATAGACAGACAGACAGACCAGGAGACAGACAGACCAGGAGACAGACAGACAGGCCAGGAGACAGATAGACCAGGAGACAGACAGACAGACAGACAGACAGACAGACAGACAGACAGACAGACAGACAGACAGACAGACCAGGGAGACAGACAGACAGGCCACGAGACAGACAGACCAGGAGACAGACAGACAGACCAGGAGGGAGACAGACAGGCCAGGAGACAGACAGACAGGCCAGGAGACAGACAGACAGACCAGGAGACAGACAGATAGACCAGGAGACAGACAGACAGGCCATGAGACCAGAGAGGAGTGGGAGAAGAACGAGAATTTTTAGAGACAGAAAAAACAGTACAGTAATGATTAGAACAAACATTGTCTCTCATGTTGAATAACCCATGTTGTATGATGTTGAATAACCCATGTGGTATAATCTTGAATAACCCATGATGTTGAATAACCCATGATGTTTGATGTTGAATAACCCATGTTGTATAACGTTGACTAACCCATGATGTTGACTGTCCCATGATGTTGACTGTCCCATGATGTTGACTGTCCCATGATGTTGAATAACCCATGATGTTGAATAACCCATGATGTTTAATAACCCATGATGTTTAATAACCCATGATGTTGAATAACCCATGATGTTGAATAACCCATGATGTTTAATAACCCATGATGTTTAATAACCCATGATGTTTAATAACCCATGATGTTGAATAACCCATGATGTTGACTGTCCCATGATGTTGACTGTCCCATGATGTTGACTGTCCCGTGATGTTGACGGTCCCATGATGTTGAATAACCCATGATGTTGACTGTCCCATGATGTTGACTGTCCCATGATGTTGACTGTCCCATGATGTTTAATAACCCATGATGTTTAATAACCCATGATGTTGAATAACCCATGATGTTGAATAACCCATGTTGTATAACGTTGACTAACCCATGATGTTGACTGTCCCATGATGTTGAATAACCCATGATGTTGAATAACCCATGATGTTAAATAACCCATGATGTTTAATAAGCCATGATGTTGAATAACCCATGATGTTGAATAACCCAGGATGTTGACTGTCCCATGATGTTTAATAACCCATGATGTTGAATAACCCATGATGTTGAATAACCCATGATGTTGACTGTCCCATGATGTTGACTGTCCCATGATGTTGAATAACCCATGATGTTGACTGTCCCATGATGTTGACTGTCCCATGATGTTTAATAACCCATGATGTTTAATAACCCATGATGTTGAATAACCCATGATGTTGAATAACCCATGTTGTATAACGTTGACTAACCCATGATGTTGACTGTCCCATGATGTTGACTGTCCCATGATGTTTAATAACCCATGATGTTGAATAACCCATGATGTTGAATAACCCATGTTGTATAGCGTTGACTAACCCATGATGTTGACTGTCCCATGGTGTTGACTAACCCATGATGTTTAATAACCCATGATGTTGAATAACCCATGATGTTGAATAACCCTTGTGGTATGATGTTGAATAACCCATGTGGTATGATGTTGACTAACCCATGATGTTGAATAACCCATGATGTTGACTAACCCATGATGTTTACTAACCCATGATGTTGAATAACCCATGATGTTGAATAACCCTTGTAGTATGATGTTGAATTACCCATGTGGTATGATGTTTATTAACCCATGATGTTGAATAACCCTTGTAGTATGATGTTGAATAACCCTTGTAGTATGATGTTGAATAACCCATGTGGTATGATGTTCAATAACCCATGTTGTATGATGTTGACTAACCCATGATGTTGAATAACCCATGTGGTATGATGTTCAATAACCCATGTTGTATGATGTTGACTAACCCATGATGTTGAATAACCCATGTGGTATGATGTTCAATAACCCATGTTGTATGATGTTGACTAACCCATGATGTTGAATAACCCATGTGGTATGATGTTCAATAACCCATGTTGTATGATGTTGACTAACCCATGATGTTGAATAACCCATGTGGTATGATGTTCAATAACCCATGTGGTATGATGTTCAATAACCCATGTGGTATGATGTTCAATAACCCATGTGGTATGATGTTCAATAACCCATGTGGTATGATGTTCAATAACCCATGTAGTATGATGTTCAATAACCCATGTGGTATGATGTTGAATAACCCATGTGGTATGATGTTCAATAACCCATGTAGTATGATGTTCAATAACCCATGTGGTATGATGTTCAATAACCCATGTAGTATGATGTTCAATAACCCATGTGGTATGATGTTGAATAACCCATGTGGTATGATGTTCAATAACCCATGTTGTATGATGTTGACTAACCCATGATGTTGAATAACCCATGTGGTATGATGTTCAATAACCCATGTTGTATGATGTTGACTAACCCATGATGTTGAATAACCCATGTGGTATGATGTTCAATAACCCATGTGGTATGATGTTGAATAACCCTTGTAGTATGATGTTGAATAACCCATGTGGTATGATGTTCAATAACCCATGTGGTATGATGTTCAATAACCCATGTAGTATGATGTTCAATAACTCATGTGGTATGTCCATCCTTCGCATGATGCCTTATGCAGCTGTAAAAACAACATTATATTGGAGGAACAGAAAACAAAACTTGCCCTGCACACAGAGGCCATATACTGGTGTGGACAGTATATTAGATCGACATTTGTAATAGGTCAATATAATAGCTCCTTTTCACTGGATATGAGCTTTAAAGTTCAAACTTAAACCTATGGGAATGAGAAGGATTTCCCATTAAGATCTTAAATGATTCCTAACAAACTCATGTCAAATACATGGTGTGCTAAAAGCTGGATATTAAAATCCTGTCATCCCATACCAATGCAAACATCATCATCCACAATCCATATGTTTCAGTTTGTTCACATTTCAGGGAGGATGGACTATACCAGTTTATTATAGCAGCTTATTATAACAGGTTAATATAAGAGTTTTTAATAATCTGGTATAATAAACTGGTATAATAACAGGTTATTATAACAGCTGATTATAACAGGTTATTAAAACAGGTTAATATAACAGCTCATTATAACAGCTTATTATAACAGGTTATTATAACAGGCTATTATAACTGCCTATTATAACAGGATATTACAACATCTTATTACAACAGCTTATTATACCAGCTTATTATACTATCTTATTATAACAGTTTATTATAACAGGTTATTAAAACAGGTTATTATAACAGGTTGTTATAACAGCTTATTATAACAGGTTATTATAGCAGGTTATTATAGCAGGTTATTATAACAGGTTATTAAAACAGGTTATTAAAACAGGTTATTATAGCAGGTTATTATAGCAGGTTATTAAAACAGGTTATTATAACAGGTTGTTATAACAGCTTATTATAACAGGTTATTAAAACAGGTTAATATAACAGCTTATTATAACAGGTTATTATAACAGGCTATTATAACTGCCTATTATAACAGGATATTACAACATCTTATTACAACAGCTTATTATACCAGCTTATTATACTATCTTATTATAACAGTTTATTATAACAGGTTATTAAAACAGGTTATTATAACAGGTTGTTATAACAGCTTATTATAACAGGTTATTATAGCAGGTTATTATAACAGCTTATTATAACAGGTTATTATAGCAGGTTATTAAAACAGGTTATTATAACAGGTTGTTATAACAGCTTATTATAACAGGTTATTATAGCAGGTTATTAAAACAGGTTATTATAACAGGTTGTTATAACAGCTTATTATAACAGGTTATTAAAACAGGTTATTATAACAGGTTGTTATAGCAGGTTATTATAACAGCTTATTATAACAGGTTATTATAACAGGTTACTATACTACCCATCATCATACAGTTGCAATCAAATAGTGTATGTTGACACCCTTGCACTTTTATTCTATAATTGCATATTTCTTTCCAAATACGTTGAAATGGAAAAGCAGATTTTGGTTTCCACACCTTGTTATTGGATTTTCAATATGACAGAGCTACATTTTCAGAAGTTTACAGTTTAAACCATCAATAAAATGATTGGGACCACAGAGTTAGTACTTGGTTGCACAGACTTATCCGCTGACAAATGCTTCTGTAGCCATCAATGAGCTTGACCTTTCTACAGGCAATGTGGCAAAATATTCTTTAAAGATTTGATTCTCACCCGCGAATGCTATCTCTTACATCATGTTCTTTAGCCTCAGCAGCTGTTACTGATGCAGAACACTCTTCTCTCTCTCTCTCACCCTGTCTCTCTCTCTCACCCTGTCTCTCTCTCTCGCCCTGTCTCTCTCTCTCTCTCTTTCTCCTGTCCGTCTCTTCCCACACTCATTCCGTGGTGCTTTGTCTGGGAGAAAGCCATGATGGAGACAGAAATATGAAAGGTGAGTGAGTTATGAAAAAGGTCAATAGGATATCAGTAATGAAGGGCTACTATAGTGAGGCACGCCAGCTATGTGTGGATCTGTCTCCTGTCACGCCAGCTATGTGTGGATCTGTGTCTTGTCAGGCCAGCTGTGAAGCATCTCTCCTGCTCCCAGACACACAGACAACCACACACACAATACCCACGAGCAGCAGCTAATTTCTCACATAGCTCCCTCTCATTGTCATAGAGCCAGAGCAACACACATGAGCATACACTCACACACAATCACACCTACATAGAGTACACACATACATACAGTACACACATACATACAGTACACACATACATACAGTACACACAATCACACATACATACAGTACACACAATCACACATGCATACAGTACACACAATCACACATACATAACACTCACCCACAATCACACATACATAACACTTACACACATACATACAGTACGCACAATCACACATACATACAGTACGCACAATCACACATTCATACAGTACACACAATCACACATACATACAGTACAATCACACATACATACAGTACACACAATCACACATACATAACACTCACCCACAATCACACATACATAACACTTACACACATACATACAGTACACACAATCACACATTCATACAGTACACACAATCACACATACATACAGTACACACAATCACACACACATACAGTACACACAATCACACATACATAAAATGCACACAATCACACATACATAAAACTCACACAAAACAACAAATACATATAGTACACACAATCACACATACATATAGTACACACAATCACACATACATACATTACACACAATCACACATACATACATTACACACAATCACACATACATACATTACACACAATCACACATACATAAAATGCACACAATCACACATACATACAGTACACACAATCACACATACATGCAATGCATACAATCACACATACATACATTACACACAATCACACATACATACATTACACACAATCACACATACATACATTACACACAATCACACATACATACATTACACACAATCACACATACATACATTACACACAATCACACATACATACATTACACACAATCACACATACATACATTACACACAATCACACATACATACATTACACACAATCACACATACATACATTACACACAATCACACATACATACATTACACACAATCACACATACATACAGTACACACAATCACACATACATACATTACACACAATCACACATACATAAAACTCACACAAAACAACAAATACATATAGTACACACAATCACACATACATATAGTACACACAATCACACATACATACATTACACACAATCACACATACATACATTACACACAATCACACATACATAAAATGCACACAATCACACATACATACAGTACACACAATCACACATACATGCAATGCATACAATCACACATACATACGTACAGTACACACAATCACACATTCATACAGTACAAACAATCACACATACAAACAGTACACACAATCACACATATATACAATGCACACAATCACACATACATACAGTACACACAATCACACACACATAACACTCACACAAAATAACACATACATACAGTACACACAATCACACATTCATACAGTACAATCACACATACATACAGTACACACAATCACACATACATACAGTACACCCAATCACACATACATAACACTCACACAAAATAACACATACATACAGTACACACAATCGCACATACATAACACTCACACAAAATAACACATACATACAGTACACACAATCGCACATACATACAATGCACCCTCACACATACATACAGTACAAACATTCACACATACATACAGTACACACATTCACACATACATACAGTACACCCAATCACACATACATAACACTCACACAAAATAACACATACATACAGTACACACAATCGCACATACATACAATGCACCCTCACACATACATACAGTACAAACATTCACACATACATACAGTACACACAATCACACATACATACAGTGCACACAATCACACATACATACAGTACACACAATCACACATACATAACACTCACACAAAATAACACATACACACAATCACACATGTACAGTACAATCTCACATACATACAGTACACAAAATCACACATACATACAGTACACACAATCACACATACATACAGTACACATAACACACATGCATGCACACTTGCTCCCGATCCGAGCACCTAAAATAACTGATAGCAACAGGTTGAATTAGTTGACACATATGATCTGTGGTTAGTTTTGCCCCCAGGTCAGAGAGACGGTTCCTGTAGCTGATCCACAGGGAGGAAGTGGCTGTGATCAGAGTAGCAGGCAGGGCTTTAATTAATACTGGACTAGAGTGAGTGAGAGCTGGGATCCTCTCAGGAAGAAAGAGAGGATCCAGCTGTCTCAGGGGTCCCTGATGCCCATAAGCCCAACGCAGCCAGCTCAGGTACCATCTCAACCAGCAGCCAGCCCAGCCAGCTCAGGCACCATCTCAATTAGAGGTCGACCGATTATGATTTTTCAACGCCGATACTGATACCGATTATTGGAGGACCAAAAAAAACCGCTACCGATTAATCGGACGATTTTTATTCATTTATTTGTAATAATGACAATTACAACAATACTGAATGAACACTTATTTTAACTTAATATAATACATCAATAAAAATCTATTTAGCCTCAAATAAATAATGAAACATGTTCAATTTGGTTTAAATAATGCAAAAACAAAGTGTTGGAGAAGTAAAAT